>NC_041373.1:16553816-16701316 GCF_900634415.1 Cottoperca gobio | reverse complement strand
GAAGACGGGTGGAGAGGAGGTCTGGCCATTGAGGAACAGAAGAAGAAGAAAAGAGGGACGAGAGGAGAGAGAGAGAGAGAGAGAGAGAGAGAGAGAGAGGAGAGAGAGAGAGAGAGAGAGAGCACATGGACACAGGAAGTCTGGCGCTTTCCATTCACATGCCAAGTCATCAGATGGCGGTGTGTGTTCACACCCCGGAGATGTCGCAACCAAACGCACCCCACTCCCTTCAAATCACTGCTACCGACAATAAGCAGCTGTTCACATGTTGGATGAGAGTTGGAGATGAGACAAAAGTCTTCTGTCTGTGCAGCAAATGTGCTCGGAAACAAACGCTCGCTTCACTCAAAACTCCAAACATCAAAAAGAGTTCCAGTTAATTTATTCACATGTTTCATCTCTCGGTTGACATGACCTTTCAGGCGGCGCAAATCTCGGTCACAGTTTCTCCGAGGTCAATTTGATTAGACGCAGCGAAACATTCAGGAATATATTTTAATGATGTGCCGTACTTTGCTTGAAATATCAAAGCATACACAAGAGTGTAATTTGTAATGGAAATGCCTTTAATGACTTCACTGGCTCTACTTAATGACTTAATGCCTTTAATGCGTCGACACATTTCCAACAGTCAGACTCATTTAACTGATTTCTTTGGCCTTGCTGCATATTTTATTTGAAGTTAAGATAAGTGCAGCACTGATGTGGGTGTAAAATCCGTTTTCCAATGTTTTGAGGTTGACATAAAAGAATGGTGTGTATGTAAAAAATATGATCTTTATAGAATTGGTATGGCGTGGGTGTTCTCATATTACTGTTGGGTTAAAATATAGTTACATTGACACAGTGTTAGATATGAATAAATAGTTACATTTAAAAATATTTAGATAAATAAAGGACAATAACACTCAAGGTACTAAATTAACCCAGAGTTGAGTTGGTGCAATATTGTTCCCAAAAGTCCATTTTTAATGTATATGTGTTGTTTTTTTACACTCTTCTCCTTCCTCCCTGCGTCCAATCGCAGCTCGGTTGGCTGCAGCCTCCACCAGCTGCCTCCTGCACACAGGGGGTCGTCTTGCACACTGCACCCGGGAAGTGCCCCCTGTACCCTGGGTAGTGCTGGTGATGTTAGGGGGGTTTGGTTTGTCTGAGTGAGGCTCATCCACTGCTGACTCATCTCAAATACACACACACACACACACACACACACACACACACACACACAACACAAGCGTATCCCCTCTCTCTCTCTCTCTCTCGCTTTCACTCTCTCGCACTCTTGAGAGGCAGCGGAGGCGGCAGGCTGAGGAGTCGGGGATGGCGGCCAGTGGGTGCCGTCAGGCAGTGGTAATCTGACTGGATTACCAACCAGGTGGAAACATTCAGCCTCTCGACTCCCTCTTCTCCTCCTCCTCCCCCCTCTTCCTCTGCTCCATCCATCTATCATTTACATGCTCATATTATCTTTCCACCCCCTTCTTTCTTTCTTTCTTTCTTTCTTTCTTAACATAATCAGTACCCTAAACACACACATACACACACACACACACACACACACACACACACTACAGGCTTCTGTATCGCTAATAGTACAAGCAAAAACACACAGAAACTTCCAAACCTATGCACACACATACATTATCTTTTCTCTCTACGTCATGCAAGTTGTTAGTGTGTGAAGGTGTGTGCAGGTAGGGGGAGGGTGAAGGGGCGTGTCTCATCTGTGCTGGCAGTAACGATCAAAGTCAGCTGAGAAACTTCCAAGAGAAGAGAGACATTACTGACAGCATTATGATGAATGGACAGGGCGACTGCATGTAACACACATACACACACACACACACACACACACACACACACACACACACACACACACACCACACATGCAGCTACATACATGTATAGCAGAGAATCGCAGGATTTAGCTGCAGGATCTTGTGCTTCACTAGCAAGACTGAACGGGAAGAAGAGAGAGAGAGAGAGAGAGAGAGAGAGAGAGGAGAGAGAGGAGAGAGAGAGAGAGAGAGAGAGACAGAGAGAGAGAGAGAGAGAGAGAGAGAGAGAGAGGAGGAGGAGAGAGAGCAGAGAGAAGAAGGAAAAAGGTCAAAGAGGAACGATTGAGAGAAAAGAAAGAGAGAAGCGGCAGAGGGGTTATCTAGTCTAACCAAAACATTCTGATTATGGTTTATTACTTTTTCACACAAAACACAAGCAGCTTAAGATATAAACCCTTTGATGGCTGTGTATGTGTGTGTGTACAGCTGTGCATGTGTGCACACATGTGACATGAATGGCCGTTCTTTCTGTCTGCATTACCAGGTCACTCACACACACACACACACACACACACACACACACACACACACACACACACACACACACACACACACACACACACTTGTGTAAACAAAAACCGTCTGCTGTCTGGGAAATAACACACCTGTTCAATGACAAGCTTTGCCACGCCCTCCATAATACTGCACACCTGTGCTACTGCAGGCTAAACCTAACCTTAATCACACACACACACACACACACACATACACGCACAAGCACACACACTTGCACAACTACTGCCCAGGGGCTAACATCACAGAAAAGGGGAAGAAAGAGAGGGAGACTGGAATAAAAGCAAAGCAGCAAAACAGGGAGGGGAAGGAGAGACAAAGGCTTTCCCACTGCTGCTATCAGTAATCTAAACGCCTGTGTAATATCATTGTGGGGTTTTATCAAACGGGGGCTGAATCTTATGGCGTTGGTATGTGGCTGTCATTCCATCACCTTGTCAAGCGCGACCATATTCAAGCAGACACCATGCTGATCTAAATAAGAGGCTTCGGCAAATTGATGGATTGCAGGTTTTCCGGGATATGAAGAAACAGGGGGGAACGAGTTTTATTTTTTATACTTTGAATTACTGTACCGGTTTGGTCTTGTGAGAAGGTAAAAAAAAAATGGTGTCTCTTTCCAAAGATCTGAAACAAACCCCCCGTTGAAACCCCCCCCCCCCCCCCCTCTCTCCTGGCCTGGTATGGCCAACCTCACATCATATCTACCCCCTGTGCCGAGGCCTAGGGCCAGGCATACAGCTTTCTGAATCTCTAAGGGGGGGCAAGCACAAAGGTAACCCCCATCCTAACCTCCCAGCAAACAGACACACACGTACCCCAACCCCCCATCCCAAAACAACAATCCTCTATGCCCATCATGTCAGTCAAAACCCCATCAGGGACATGCATGGAGAGTCTGGATATCTGGAATCTCAATACAGTGTCATGCACCTTGAGACCCAGTGAGAGGCCCTCTTGAATATATTTCAATAGCATTATCACCGTGCATTAGTGCACGTTTTTCCCTTTCACAGAATCATCCTTAAATTGGACCATAATATATGTCAGCGGGTAGCGATATCAGTCAAAGTGGAGCATAATCTGTTTAAATCGTTTTGCAAGTTAGACTTGTGTTTGTTAAAACAACCGCACCATTAGTAAGAGGTTTAAAAATGACATTTCAGTAAAACCCATTTCAGCCAAATACAAAGAGGACACGCAGCTAAATGTGTCGTGAAATATAGAAAATATTCTATTAATATAAAATAAATGATACTGTATGAATTATAGTGTAATATATTGGAATATAATGTAGAGCTGTAATTATGGAAATTAATTAATATGTGTTCTACCTCAATACGTACGTGTAATGCGGAATAATACATAGTTTAATACATTTTGTACATTTAAAATAACATATTTCTACATATAGACGATTTAATATGTTTCATTTTAGAATTTATTTCAAAAATTACTAAATTATGGAAAATAATAAATATAAATCTTGCACCATTAGTCCTATATATATATTATATTTTAAATGTATTATATAAATGTGTACATTTATTATAGAAAATTAAAGAGTACGGTACACTACGGTTACAAATTACACATGTGCTTTAAGTTTAGAGTCATGAGAGTGTAAGAGCATTTCTGATCCAAACCAAGCTAATAATAATATTATTTTTAATCAGGCTCCACGTGAAGCAGCCAGGACCAGAACAAGCACAACCAAATGTCAAACCGGTTCAGTTTATATTTCTGCAAACAGTGCGCCGAACTGAAAGCGTTTCAGAATCAGAATGAGGTTTAGAAGTAGCTTTTTCACTTACAATTTACTTACTATTAAGAGAAAATAAAAATACAGGCAAAGTACTGAAAAGATCAAACACATAAATATAGAAAAATGACACAGTGAAACAGTTTAGTGCAGCAGTGTAGACACATGAGGAGACCGGAAATGTGGGAATTAGGTCTGTATATTTAGGTTAACATTTTTAAAATTCCGTGCTGGACGTCTGCGTCGTTTTTTTGGCTGTTGTGTAAAACTAATGAATATGCAAATGCGTGGAGACAGAGGATGTGTGGATCCTACACACGACACACGATATCATTCATATAGGCGCGAGCCTCCACGTCTATTTAAAGAAGCTGCTGCATTTGCAAATGATAATTAATGAGATTTCTCATCGGGCACGTTTACATTCATCCAGTTAGTCCAGTTTATAGACACTGTATGATTTGGAGCTGAGGCTTTCTTTCTCTCTCTCCCTCCACACACACACACACACACACACACACACACACACACACGCCCCCCACCCCTCCCCTATTGAGACAGGATACCAAAGCTACTTGTTAAATCTAATGCATGCACTGTCAACCCATTCGCACCCCGTCACGTCCCCCGCTCAATATAGAAACCGGATTTTCTGGTATTACCCGCACCTCTATTAGCCAGAGCTCCCCTCCACTCCTCCACCACCACCACCACGACCCCCAGTTTGTGACCAGTACAAACCAGCATGTGCCCCCTAACCCACCAGCACCAACACCCCATGCTCCTGGAGCCACACAACCACACGTGACGCAGGAATCGTTGAAACTGTAGTCAGCTAATAGCTTTAATTTATTGTTTAATGGGAAATATAAGCAGTGGAATTACCCAATTCTAATTAATTACTTCAAATGGCAATGATTAGTACTTTACTAATTGATGAAACCATATAAATCTATGACAAGATTATGCTACTGGAAACGCCTAATAATCCCTGAGTGATAAAGACGAATAATCCTGGAATATTTCTAAAATCATGAGAGGTTTAATGTCTAAAACAAAAAAATTGGACGTAGGCCGTAAATATAAAGTTAATCTAATTTGCCAAGTTTCTTTAAGAGGGGAATGTCCCACCATGCTTCATATTTTGAAACACCAAACTGATTAATTATATTTATTTTCATATCGTGGAGCTATGTCATAAACACTTCATTAAATAAAGTAAAACATAAAAAACTCTTTGCGCAAATTTGGAGCAATTTCCTTCCACAGTAAATTAGTTCGTCCTGAAGAGCTTTCCCAAGTTTGTAATATGGACAACATATGCTTCACACAAAAGAGTAACTGGTTTTTCTAAACCCACACTTGTCATGTATACATATGAAAAGAGCTGCATTCAAAACTGACCTGAGTGCGGACCCATGGAGAGGTGGGATGAGTAGTATTTCCCAGGCTGGAAGTGAGCGGGGTGCTGCACGGAGCCGTGGCCGCCTGGCGCCATCCGAGACGCGGCGCTGTGAACCAACGCGCTCCGCTCCGTCAGGAGGTGGTGCGGAGGAGCGAAATCTCGGCTTTCCATTCCGACGAGAAGCGATAAATCCCAAATCCAAAGTAAAATCCGGAGGCACCGAAGGTCTCAGGCACCCAGATGCAAATAATCCCTTTTATGAACTTCGGGCTCCCCTCGCATTGAGCGGAGTTTTGGCTTTGCAGGGTAGAAACTGAGTCCCCGTCATGTCCTACAAAAGAGAGAGCAGGAGACACGTCAAAGCGCTGACAATAATGAGCCAACCAGGGATGTAGTGCTGAAGAAAAGGCTGAGCTGAGAGACAGTCTCTTTTCATGTTTAGACAAACAACCAGCATTTACAAAAGCAATTCAAACCTCACAAAAAAGCCCACATTTACATATTATTCTCACTAGTTTACTGTACACCACGTTTCATTTAACGGCGATTAATGCCAGGCCAGGAAGGTGAGTGAAGTATGTCCTGCAGATAAAAAGGAACCGAGTTTATGAGGATTTACTCTGCACCTCATCGTTGGCCCCAACAGAGGAGTCTTTGCCCCCCCCTTCCCCCTCCTCCTCCTCCTCCTCCTCCTCCTCCTCATCCTGTGACCAAACACGATGCAAATAACGCACACGGGAGCCTTTCTTTATCAGCGAAAAGAATGGAAATGAAAGGGGGAGATTTGGCTCAGGTACAAACAAATGGTGCATATACAGTACAAGAGTTCACATCGGTGAAAAAACAAAAACAAAAAAAAAAGCCTCTCGATGAAGGACGAGTTGTTAAATCTTGAGATTGAACAAGGACTGGTCATAAACAAGCTGGACCTCGGGGGCTCGCGCACTGAAATATAAAGAAAACCAATATTCCGAGTGAGAATGCACAAACCCTAAATTATGGCGAATAATATCTATTCCCCAACCTCAGAGTCCCTATAGTGCCAAAAAACCCAGAAAGAAACACACACGTTTCCGCTTTGATTAATGGTTGTTGTTGTTTATGTAAATTAGATTTCTTTGCTCATTCGGTTGTCATAAAATTTGATCCACTCATTTAACATGTAGCTGTGTCACTATAGAGGACAGCATATTCTATAATTTAAAAAAAGGCAATAAAATATGGGATTTATATCAGATCCAGTATCCACACATGTCTGCCTTGGATCAATGCTGTTTGATGTATAGCTTTTAGAATTTAAATCTGACTTTTTTTATTACGCAAACTTGTTTCACCTTTAATGTTTGACTTTTTTCATATGTATATATATATATAGTTTGCTAACCAGGATTCTTATTTGTGGTGTTGCTTGTTAATGAAAACGGTGATGAAACAGCTATTTCTGTCAACTCCAACGGGGTCAGCAGAAGTGGCCCCTCGCCTCCTGGCGAAGGCAAACACCATGCATCTCTGCTGCACATACAGTATAGGCTACACTGTAATCACAAACACAAATCAAATCACCTTTATGCTCCAGTGCGAAAGAGCGGGGCAATAAACAGTGAAATAGACTAGGAAATCATCGACTTTATATGTATGCCTTATAGCCCAGGTCATTTACTTAAATAGGGCTCCATGTGACGCGCAGATAGTGAGAGCTGGGCGCCTGCATTCACCAAACACACCTCAGCAGTGCATCTATTAGGCCTCTCAATGCATGGCACGTCCATCCAGCGCTCTGTATATGCTGATAGCACCTCCCAGGAATCAACGATAAAGGAACAAAGAAAATATCAAATGCTCTGGTGGACTAAGGGCTTATGAAGTGCATAGGAATATAGGCTGCATGAGCTCGGATATTCAAGTCTCCTTTACGCACACACACACACTTTCACAGGCTCAAGGACTCCCAACTTTCAGGAATTGTGTTTGAGGGGAGAAAAAATCTCCAAAGTTCAGCAGCTCTGAGTGAATGCGTCCAAACACTCTCGAGCATAAAATATCCAGTGCATGCAACATTCGTAATACTTCCCTTAAGGATATTTGCAATTATTTAAATTATTTAATTTCCCTTTTGTTTGTGAGCCCCACGTTTTTGACCACATCTAGTCGACAGCCAGAGGAAAACTGTGGGTGAAAAAGGAGAGAAACGAGAGGCTACTGCAAGCGCACTGGGGAAGGCAAAATGGACTCTCTCCTGTCCCCTAGGCTGTGAGAAACAATGGCCCTTCTCTACGGGACATCAATCATAAACCACTCTCGTCTGACATTTGTCTATACATTTTTAAATTTTCAGGCCGTAAACACACGTCCTCGGTGTTTACATTCCACGTCAACGGAGAGCCACTCAGGCTACATTTAACAACCTGAATCTAAATCCCGTGTTATCGCTCGCCACGCAAACAAAACGACGTGAGCAGATCGCGCGTAACAGTTTTTTTTAGGGGGGGGGGGATCATTTGGATCTACTGTAGTGTGTGCATATATGTGTGTGTGTGTGTGTGTGTGTGTGTGTGTGTGTGTGTGTGTGTGTGTGTGTGTACGTGGAAGGCGTTCAGACTTCCTTCCACTTCACTCAGACTCCCCCAAAGCCCATATACACTTCCCAAACACACACACACACACACACACACGCGCGCGCACACAAACACACACACACACACACACACACACACACAGCCTCGCAAAGGGTCAAACTATCGCCAGACGAAAATCCCCCCTACTAAAGTAAGCATTACTGGTCAAAACAACAATTACATGAATTTAGCACAAAAGCCAGTAAATCTGCAAAGAATTGTATTTTTCAGATCTCGTGAGTTTCACTTTTCAAACCAAAAAATACGCGTTTTGTGCTATTTGATGAGAAATCCATTAAATCATAAATGTGTGGACCTTTGGACAAAAGATAAAAGGGAATTAAAAAGGCATTCACGTTTGAAGTGGCACCGGTTCAGAGGCCAACTCATTGCCTTCAACAATTTTGCAATAAAGTAAAGTCACAGAGCAGAACTGAGGCACTAAATCCGGATATTCAGAGTCCGGCTAAACAGGAGAGACAAGCCCGGCCGAGCCGAAGACAGCCCGGCGTCTGCACAGCCTTCATACCGAGGGAGG
Source organism: Cottoperca gobio (assembly GCF_900634415.1). Lineage (NCBI taxonomy): Eukaryota > Metazoa > Chordata > Actinopteri > Perciformes > Bovichtidae > Cottoperca > Cottoperca gobio. The sequence continues at coordinate 16,692,645 of NC_041373.1, read as the reverse complement.
AGGGGGGGGGGGGGCACTGCAGTTTGCAATAAACTGCCCTGTCTGCTTCCCTCTCAAACACACACAATAAGAAACTAACAAAGAATAATCTACAATTTAGAATCTATAAAACTACAGGCGTGAGGAAGCGCGCTGAAAAGCGAGTGGTTTTGAATAGTCCTCTGAATGAATCAGAAACACACAAGTAATTTGGCTGTGAAGAGAGGTCAAATCAGAGAGTGACACACAGCTCCTTACGGACAGGAGAGAAAACAGTGGGACAGATCTATCTGAAAATAAATCCTTCATAATACTGTAAAATCGCGAGATATGTTGTTTTAATGCAAATATGATTCGTGAACAAGGGATGTCTTTAGATTATTATAGCAGAGTCATACCATGTTGCATTTCACGGTTTACTTCTCTAAAGGTATGACAGTGAATAATAATGGAGTATTTTGGGGGAAAGGATCTCCATTTAAATAAAACGGTATATTTAGATCATCCTCTCTTGCATGCAGCACGTGAACTGACATTTAAATTCACTACAATCACTAAAGATTATAAAACACGGCTATAAAATAATTTGCTACTTACTGGTAAGTTATATCCATAGCGCGGGCGAGTCGGTTATAATGAAAGAAAAAGTACAAAAATATTCAAAGTGAAAATCCCCGAGTCGCAGAGATGAAACATGTGGGATTGATTACATCCTATGCTGCTGCAGACTGTGGTGTGCAGTCAGTTGAGGTATGGGAGAGACGCATCGTAGAAGTTCAGGCTTGTAGTGAATCGAGGCTCGTTCATGCAGCCGGAGACTCAGACACGCCGGGAGGAGGAGGAGGGGGAGGAGAAGGAGGATGGAGGGGTGTGTGTGTGCGGGGAGGGGTGAACGCGCAGGCCTATTGGTTTGAGAACGACAATGTGAAAGCGTGCCCGTGAGGCGCCCCTCCACCCGCCCCACCCTACCCTTTCCTACACACCCCACCACCACCTCCTCCTTCCCCCCCACTTCGACGGTAAACACACGCTGCCATTGGCTGCCGCGCAGAGCCAATGAGGAGGACGTCGGAGCCGCGGAGCGAAACGGCGGGCGTTTGATTTGCAGCCCTCGGCGCACTGCGTGCACAAGCAAATGCGAGGAGACAGGCGGCACAACTCGGCGCTGCTCAGTGTGCGGAGAGGAGAGGAACTGAACTGGAGCCGTGCAGCGCTGCCTGCACTTCCTGATCACTGGTGGAGAGCAAACAGCATCTAGCCTATTCTGTGTGATCCCACTGCAGTTCAAATGCTGCATGTGCTCTGAGTGTATCGTTATTTTGCTGTGTGACAGCGATGATGTGATAGTTTTATTGATGCTCCTTTAGGGAAATCCGCTTTTTTTTTTTACTCGCCCCACTGCATGTGTTTTGCTAAATAAATCCTTATTTGCAGAATGTGTATCTGATTTATTGAACATGTAGGCTCGCAATGCAAGACATTTTGTACACAGCCACATTAAGATAAGAGAGGTTTAGGAGCTCTAATTGACAGGCGTAAAGTTAAGTGTAAGTTTGATATGGAAAATGTGTCCACTGGGTGTAAGGAGGATTTTACCCAAAATGATTCTCTGCTTCGTCCATAAAGCCAGACACTGCTCTGATATTGCACGTCTGACCATGAACATGCATTTCTTCTGCATCAGCACACTTAATCCATCGATATGCCATATATATATATATATATATATATATATAAAGAAGTCTGTCATTAAACAACATTAAAAACGACACTTGAACGCAGGATTTGTAGAGAAAGGGTTAATAAAGTTGCTTTATTTTCATTTGTTTTATGGCTGTATGTCTGTTTACCTGTCTCTGTCACACTCACAGGCAAATTGAATCACTGCGTAATTTGAAAGCATTACTGTCTCCGGGGTTAGCCTTGAGCACAGTTCCCTAATTTAGCCAATTAAAAGTGGAAGGATATGGGGCTTGTGTGTTTCCATGTCGAAATATATGAGCTGCTATAGGCTAATATTCCCGTGCAGGTTTGTTTATATGTGGAGGCAAAGGGTTAAAACTCGGGGCTTTGACGCTGCGAGGCTCCTGATTGGCTGGCACGCTGCCAGAACTCTGTCAATCACCGAGTGTAAACAAGGCTCTGATTGGCTGCTGGCCAGTCCGCACTGGGCTGCCTGAAAAAAGCAATTACTGCCCCTGCGGTTTCAAGGCGGCCCCGCGCTGAACGATGAAAGGAGATAAGGAGGGGCGGTTTCAAGGCGCCCCCCACGGCGAACCCCGTTGGCCCCAGAGCAAAAGGAGAGTCAAGAGTGACTAAATCAAAGGGAATACGGTAAAAGGGGGGAAATTACACGTTGTATTAAATGTAGAGGCTAGATTCGCGGAATGGTGCAATAACAACTTTGTGTTTGGAAAATGGAGGAGTGAACGGCAACAAGAACCGGAAAACAGCGCTGCTTCGAGGGGGCTCCTTCTTCTACAAACACGAAGAGAGAAAACTTTTGGTCAACAAAGAAGACTGGAAAGAGTGCGATAGGTCTGTTGAGGAACTACATTATAACATTTCCTCACGTAAATGTTAAAACATTGACGATGTTGGAAGGTCAGGACTTAAATGTTGCCGAAAACTTTTTGTTGCCAACTTTTCAATAATTAAGTGGACGTTTCCGCTTTTACGCAGCGGCTTAAACGGTAGGTCAGTTATAATAATACATTAGGTAATTAATTGTGTCTGAAAAGGGGAATAGAAGAAGAAGCTATACCATTATTTACATTGTGTAGTAATACACTTTAATTTATTAAATTAAAAGACCTCTGAAAATAAACATGGAAAAAAATATAGAAGAAAAAAGAATAAATAGTTTTTAAAATATTAAATGTATAAGTGTAAATATGTTTCCCCAGTGAGAAAACGTTTGCTTAGTGTAACATTCAATTTAGTATATAACTAATATATATATATAATTAAACATATATATATTTACATATAAATATATATATAATATGTCTATTTTTTGGGAATAATTCTGATGATTTGTTTGCCCTTCTTCAAACCAACAACGCATCAAAATCATGTGGCTGCATGAAATAACCTCATCGTCTGTAGCCTTTTAGCTGAACTTGTCCAGAGCTGACAACAGTGAACATGCACCCCATAAAGTATATGAAGATTGTTCCTACTGATGTCCCTTTACATTAAAACAGAGACTCTCTCTCTCTTGCTTTGGTCCAGCCCCCCCCCAACAAAACACACTGGACAAAGGAGACCCAGGCCGTTCTGCAGCAGATAGCTTATAAATGATGTGCATGGAAGAAAACGAGACTTTCATCTATACAGTAGAATTAATTGATACATATATAATTCAAATCAAATAACGCCAAGGCGAGCAGATTTATCACGTCTGTAATTAGATAATCGTTACCCTTTTTTTCCTATTTACATAGCAGCCTGCATTCCAAAGCCCTGTGCTCTCCAATGGGCTCCAGCCACCACGTGTCCTCACGCACACACACACACACACACACACACACACACACACACACACACACACACACACACACACACACACTCACACGCACGCACGCACACACATAACAGAATACACCAAGCTCAAATCTAGCTAGAATACCACAATTTGTTCAAAGTAGATATTTGAATACCCCAAATGTGCCTTGCAACCAGCAAGACAACCGTGAATTATTATGTATGTATTAGCGTCCATTTAGCTGACAAAATAATAATAAACCTTTGTGGAGTTGCGAAACTCATAAGCTGCGGCTTGACGTCCATCAAAATGTATAGGCTGTATAGTTATTTGCGCAGCCTCCATAAGAAAAAAATATTATTATTATTATTCATTAATAGGATATATCTCACACATGGACTGCAGAGAGTCCCAATATGGATCCCAATATGACCATTACTGCATCTAACCAACAAGTGCGCAGTGATATTACACATTGCACAGAATGGTGAATAGAATGATGATACAAATAGTGCATTTATGTTTTATGCATCTTTCATTACACTAAGTTAGGAGAATGTTTTCTCCCTCCAACTGCTTATAACATCTTAGAAAACCATGCGAGATGAAATGTTTATATTCTGTGTCTGTATTATGTTCATCTGCCTGCACAGTAGCCTAATTACACATATATTTTTATATTTTGAAATTACTTAGTTTCGCTGTTTTCTCCCCCAACAGTGTTGCCCTCAGCACTAATGACAGAGGGACAATAAAGAATCCTGTTCCGCAGCTCACAAAAGGGGTCCGGCACTTAAAACAGAAATCTGCATTTAATTTATTTAGTGACAAGGAAAAGCCTTTTATAGCTTGATTTTTATTGGTTCTTTTTCACTTAAATGGTGGGGGTTGGGTGTGCGCGTGTGGATGAGTGTGCGTGTGTGCAGAGAGAGAGAGAGAGAGAGAGAGAGAGAGAGAGAGAGAGAGAGAGAGAGAGAGAGAGAGAGAGAAAGCATAACACACATACGCACACACCCCAATCTCCTCTGGTCGGTGTGCCAGCGCAAGCTACCCTATACGGTGTGGAGGGGGGGGGGGGGGGGCGCGCGGATAATTAATGCGGATTGACTGATTGCTCTTGAAACAGACCGGTCCTGCGCGTGGATTGTCCTCGAGCAATGAAGCGTTCCTGACTGACACTTTCCACCTTCCCTTCCTTCTTCCTCTTTTTTTTTTTCTCTCGCCTTCTTTCTTCGCTCACACTCCCAGACCAACGTGCACGAGTCTTCCTCCGCGGTGAGGAGCCACACATCCCGGCCGCTTTACTGTCGCCCAGTCCGGCCAGCCGAAGCAGTGTCTCCCTGCTCTGTGGACGTGGAGTTTGTGCACCAATGTGCCAAAATTGAAAATGTAATAAATAAATACACCAAACATATAAGCATGCAATCATTATGTATAGTGTATTTTCAGATTTAGGTGCTTTTGTGTCCACATACATGCTTTAGAAAACTCTATTTTTGTGCAACCTGACATGCACCAGTTCAGTGTTGCTTGGTGTAACTCATGAGAAGTTATGGCTCTGTAGGAAAAGAAAGGTGAACAAGCTATTTTCCGCACATTAAAAAGTGGCCAAAGTGCGTTTAAAGTGTGTGCTATACCCTCCACTACACCGCCCCCCCCCCCCCCCTACCCAGCATTAATTTAATAAACTTTTGAACGTCTACTTTGGACCACATAAAGAAAAAGCATAATTCACAGTCAACGGGAAACACATTGGCGAGGCTGGCTTTAAATTAGGTCCAAATGGAGAGCTGTCTCCACGGGAGGCCCTCCATACAGGGCAACCATCCTATTCTCCACAGATATTTCTGATAGCCCTTTAATGATAAGCATTTCCAAACAGGGCCGTTCACCAGGGAGACGCCCCGGCTATCTAAAGGTGGCGCAACAACCCCACGAGACAATAGAGTCATATTAGAGGAGAAAAGCATGCGTAATGTAGCGCTGCCAAGATTTTGGACTTATGAAAAACAAGTCTGTTCTGGGCGTGTAACAGAGTGACGTTGGTATAAAACCCTTTTCTTTTCCTTTTGGTGGCCAAATATCAACCTCAACAAACAACAATGGCACCCATGTAACCGCTTAGAAGAAGACATGATGGAGTCAGAAGTTGACTGGACACAAAAACAACATGACCTTTTCTTCTCAGTGTGCGCAGGACAGATGCTGCTATTTCTGATCATCCTGACAGATCGGCTGGAGAGGAGCTCGACTTTCACGACGGGTCATAAAATGTGAAATGGTTGGCATGAAAAATAAATAAATAAACGTTTTACTTCTCAAAAACGCTTTTAAAAGAAACTGTTAGGCCTTCAGATGAAGAGGATGATGGTGCAGTAAGAGGAAGATGATGATGGCGATATTGATGGTGACGGAGGGAATAGCTCGGGCACCAAATTAGTGGCTGTCACACAGCCATATATCCGGTTGGAACCACCACCAGGCTTGTATGGTTGAGATGAAAGCACCAGGATCTATTTATGGGCCATCAAAACACGCAGGTGGAGGCTTTAATTATCATTTGAACATCAACAGCCATAGCGTGCCGTCCTGCGCGTGTTTGCACTGTAAGCTTATGTAGCAGTTTAAATTCAGACAGGGAGGAGAATTTAATCTTTTCAGACAGAGAACAGGGCAGATCGTGAAATTATGATAGTATACGCACAAATAATGGCATTAAATGTATCGTGTGCCTGACACGTGACGGTCCGAGTGCCACCTCGTGATGCGTATTTGTTTTTCCAACGTTTCGTGCGCACAAATTAAAGACAAGTCTTTGTTTTTTCTGTCTTGTTCCAAGATGAGATTACAAAACACGTGTGGTTAAATTGGAAAAGCTCTCAAAATGTCAAAAGTGTACGGACCACGGGGTCAATAGGTCAGCTGACTTTCTGCAATTCATCACTCAAATTTCTCACAATTGATTATTTCAACAAAGACAAAGGTTTATACTGCAACAAAGGTCTTTGCACGACTCATAACTTTAACAGTAACCAACAACGTGCTTTAGTGACGCACTGGCAATTGACAAAAAAACGTCAATGCTTAGAAAAACATTTTCAATGCTCAGTCATCTTCTCCTCTTGCAGACCTTCGCTTAACCATGTTGGTCATATTCTGACGGTGTTTGTTGGTGAAGGATTACACATAATCACATCACATCTGGATCATCTCTCCAAAGAAAGCTCATCCAACAATTAATTTTGAGTTAAGGCTGCATGTCGAAAGCAGCAGCATGTTACTGAGCCAGAAACATTTGGGACTACAACCTACAAGTTAAACTACAAATTATGAATGAAACCAGCCATGTGTCCAATAACCACACATCCAGAAATACACTATTTTATTTTATTATGTCTGATCGACATGCAGTAAAACTACCTTATAAGATGCAAGTTCATGTGTGGTGTCCCTTAGATAACATTTGTATAAACACAAACGTACAATAAGTGTGTTTTGAGCGATGAGACTAAAGCAGGTTTAGTGTATACACTGGACACTTTATCATATCAGTGTTACCATCAAGTTTATTTTATCTTCTGCAGCTAAAGTGGCACAATGTGTACATTCAGATGCACAAGTCTGTTTGACTTTAATCCAGGATGTAAATCACAACGATTCATAAATTAGACTGCAAGAAAAAATAAATAAATAAAGGTTTTTGTAATAGCAAGGTGATTAATAATAGGTGTAAAAGGTAGGGATGATGTAAAACACTGCTTTATTTCTTTATTGTCATTTTTTAAACTAAGTCAGAAATCAGAAACGTGACCTGAAAAAGACGTGTGTCATCTCGCATGGATGGCTTTATGACCAACGGTGTTGCCAAAAGCTCTTGGTGTGTGTGTGTGTGTGTGTGTGTGTGTGTGTGTGTGTGTGTGTGTGTGTGTGTGTGTGTGTGTGTGTGTGTGTGTGTGTGTGTGTGTGTGTGTGAGAGAGAGAGGGGCAGATCAGCAGCGACTCAGTATCCATATACAGTGTTACCGTGTAACTTAATATAACGCAAGTAAGCCTGACAAACTATAACACCCAACTGTGGAGCCGATCAACTAAAGGGAACTACACTTTACATGGTTGAATCACCTTTTGTGTGTGTGTGTGTGTCTTTCTGTGCGCGCGCCAATGTATTGGCACATGCCCCCCTCGCGAGGCCCCAACTGATAAACCTTCTTACATTAACTCAATGCTCAAGAAAGAGGTTGTTCACCCAGAAACATGCAGCCATCTATCCAGCTTGTCTATATTGTTAGTTAACATTAAAGGAGTAAATGTAAAAATATGTGCAGTGATTACACATTTTAAACTTCTTGGAAACGTTCACATAAGATTACGCAAACGTCTTCGCTTGTTTAGTTTGGCTGAATAAAACGCCCAAACTGTATAAACTGCCCTCCATCTAAATACGCAAATTAATAAATAAATAAACACTTTTCTTCTTCTACTTGGACTCTTTTGGATCCTGGAGCCACTTTTCAAAAATACGGCTGTCATTTAAAAACTATTCAGGGCCGTTTAGCTTTATCCCAAAACCAAGCCTTTCTAAACATGGGCGACACAACCCCGTGAAAATACAGAATATATATATATATAAATTATTAAAAAATATAAAATATCTATCTATATATATATATTTCCCAGCCGAATAAATTGCACTGGCAAATGATCAAACATAATACAAAATACGACACCTACCTATAAAACGACCGTCTCCATATAGCACATAATTGTATTTATGGATATAAATTGAAAAACAAAAAGAGTCTTTCTTCCTCCCAAAAAAACTTGACAACCAGAAGAAGAAGAAAAATCCTGCTCCTACACGCTTTTATCCAAAACGCATTCAAACGTATGGCCTTAAATAGCGCGCTCCGCTTCCTTTACGCGTTAGCTCTCTGCTGAATTTATCCACCGAGGGGTTTTCCCGACTACAAGCTCCGGATCCTGTGGATGCGAGTCTCTCCGTGAGGCTGTGTAATAGCAAATTTATGTCTGGATGACGCGTCCTCTCTCTCTCCCACAATAGAGCTGGAGCGCTGACATTAAACAGAAAATTGATGGAGAGACTCTCTCTTTCTCGCGCTCTCCCTCTCTTTCCCATGCACTCTCTCTCGTCTTGTGAGTAGAAGGGAGCTTTCTTGCATTTTCTCTTTTTTTTTCTTCCTGCTTCTCTTTTAACAGGGGAGGGGGCAAAGGGACATCATCAATGAGTTACACACCAGGAATACACCCACTTCCATCCCCACCAACAAATATATAGTCTAAGAGCAAAGGCTTCACACACATTTATGCACCGAAACACACACACACACACCCTTTTCTCGTGACCAGTATTGTTTGTGATTGTGCTGAACTGAATCTATGCATGGAGGAGGAAGGGAGCTCTATCACTCCTTCCAGGTGCATCTTTCTGACCAAACTGCTCCATCTGTACAAGTTTTATTAAAGTGAACTACGAGCTTTTTGGGTAATCATCTGTCTATACACCATGTGTTTAACCGTGATGTGGTGGGAGGCAGGCCATTCTCGGTTTTATTTGCGGAACAGTTCCAGGCCGGGCATGAAAAGGAGCAATCAGCACTCTCTGGAAATCCAACTGATATTTGTTTATAGCTGTTTGCAAATGATATCCCTAATTACCGACTGGAGGTCACAGTTTACCCACCTTTTTTTAAATTCACCAACATCAATGCCTTCTATATATAAGCTGCTGTCCCGAGTTTCAGAGGCATTTTGTTGAGTGGATGACCGGCCGGCCGGCGAGAGCAAACACTGCCGTGCACACACGGGTTCAATTGTGCAGAGCACTATAAACATTTAGCACAGGCGTTAAAGAGTCCACGGCATTTGTGCGCGTTTGCCCCCTCAGCCTTTGATCAAGTCCAAACGTTCCAGACAAGTTTGTGCGTAAAAAAAAGTGACTTTATCTCCCGTTCTCGTGCCGCAGAAAGCGAGCCCGTGTGTCGCTCTGTCTGCACTACAGAAACAAAGACATGAGTGCGAACAATCGTGCAGGAAAAACACTCACACACAAACACAGTTTCCATTCGGTAAGGCGTTTTACTGAAGGTGCGTAAAACAAATGAGCCGCAGGTTGGAGATGAATGCGGAAGAAGCGAAGTCTACGAGCTGCAGCGTGGAAATAATTGCAGAAACGCGGCGGTTGTTGGGAGTCTTCTTCCCTCCTTCCCAAACAGGACCTCCGCCTCGGCTTTCTCCTATTCTCCCCCTGCAGCCCCCACTGGCTGGCCCCGTGGGTCACCGCTTCAGGAGCACCACGTCACCACGTTAACCCCTGCATCACCGCATCCGGGACAGAAGCAGGGCCGAGAGCCCTGTGGGGTTGTGGGAGAAAGGGGGGGTGGGATCCCCAAATTGGCGGGGGGAGTGGGGGGACCTCCAGGCACCCTGAAGTGCGGGTCCAGGAGGTCTCCAGCTAAATGAGGAACAGGTTTCTTTCAACTTATATCAATTCAGGGGAAATTCACCAAACTACAGTTTATATTAGAATAACTGCTGTGATTAGTCTGGGGGGGGTTGTTTACTCTTTGGATACACGAGCTCCTGACAAACAAACTGCTCTTCCTTTCTTGAAAATGTCAAATGAATGAAATTTAAACGTGAAATGACAGAAACGACATAGTGGAAAAGTCAAAACTTTAATACACTTTCTATGGAAGAGTGTTTGGGCCCGAGACGAGGGGGGGGGGGGGGGGGGGACAATAACATTTCAAGAACAAATGACTAGAATAACATCGAAATGAAGTGTATGTGCTTACACAAGGAGTTTGATTTATCCACTCAGAAGCTCAATGTTTATTCTCTACATTTCGACTTTATTCTGAAAATGCAAAAAATAAAATAAAAACAATTCTTATAACTGGCACAAATACAAAAATCACAAAATATATATTTTTTTTTTCATTATGAGAGGCCATAATAAAATATTCTTATTGTATGAGAATGTATATTTTCACTATATAAATGGTTGAATTAGTTTGTTTGTCATTTATTATTCATATTCCTGATCGATTTTTCAACAAAGCAGCGTGTGAATTATTGCAGTGGCTGCTGAATACTATATATATATATATATATATATATATATATATGGGGGTCAGCGGACTGAGCGGCATGGAAACATTTGACTAGACTGACATCAAACATTTCCATCTTGCAAAAAGAAATATGCTTCACAAACCCAAACAAGCAAATCCACTAAAACAAACTCACCAGAGTTCAATCTAAATAATTCTATCATGACTTTTCCAAACCTTCATCACAGAAACTATTCTCAAGACCAAAAGCAACAATACATCCATAAATCCTTCCACTATGGTTTTGGCTTTGCCTTTGAAAGGATTTATGAGAAGGGGAAGTGGGAGCGTCACGGCAGACCCCACCCACTCAGGAACGTGACCTTTATTTGTCTCTGTAATGGCCTACTGTTGCATTGTGGGTTTTGCAGTTAGTCTATATACCTAAACCCCATTTCACGTTTCCATTATGTCCCAATGTTTTTTATCTTATTGCACTAATTTATTACTTATTATACTTATTGATAATCTCATTTCCAGTAAACGTGTACATGCACTTGTAACTGTTTTGTTTTCAGTTATATTTAAAATAAAATGTAAAGGAAAATCAAGTGTTTTTCCCAACAACCAATAATATAACCGCAGTCCTTCGAACACAGAGACTCTTTAAAAGCATCTTATAAAAGTCTCATGATCATAACTTCTCCTGAAGAACATTCCCTCTGTTCTCCTTTCCCTACACGCATGTTCTGTTCCTGTGGTTGGACTGTATTAATTTATGAGGAATATAGTATCTTGTCCCTTTAAAAACACTTTGAAACAGTTCCTTTCTGTTCTATATCTCATAAAACAAATTGTTGAATGTGAAATTCTTCAGCAAGACCTCATGGAAACTGGAGTATTTGAGACGCTTGCAAGCGGATGTTTCAGCCGTTAGAGAAGCGCACTGTCCTCAGACTGAAAGCCGTTCCGTACCCTCACTCATCTATTTCAACAGTGATGAAGGACAATTCTGTTTCACTCAAACCGTCGCCTGCAGCCTGAAACGCGACCCTTCCCTCCTCATTAGAACGGCCCCAAACAAGACCAGTGTACCGCTAAACCCCTGGCCCAGCCCCGGTACCCTCTCCGCTCTCCGCTCTCCACTCTGCTAGTGTTGGGTAAACACACCTCCATGAGATACTATCACAGGTGTCAGGTGCTTTACACTCCTGGATTCCTTCACGTAACCCCCCCCTTTCACTCATGCACTGCAACCACGAACGTCTCTTGTGCGAATGTGCCAAACGAGATACGCAGAGATTTCTCCACGCAAGAGGCTAGGTTGTTTACGAAACCAGTAAGTGAGAACACGTCCGACAGCGACAGTCTCCTTCAGTGTGCTACGTGTGTGTGAAAGGGGAAACTTCGCACAATGTCAGGACATGATTCTCTGGACATTGTCCGGAGTTCATATGAGAAAACGGCTACAGCTATAGTTCACATATGTGGCACCAGTTGGGACAAAGTAATGTCTCTTGGCATTGAAGCATCTTTGTTACTTGAGCAAGTTGTTTGTCGCACTGTTCATCGTTATGTAGTAAACAGCTTTACGCAGGAAACATCTGTAATATTCATTACAAAACACAGCAGCTGCAGAGAAGACAATCCCCGTCCTTGTGTGCATTTCTTCCCCCGACAAGCTTTAAAGCAGCTCACGATGTCGTGCACATATGGCAGTATTGATAAACGTGGACAAATGTTTGAGATTTACTCTCTGGATGTGATGCTTCTCATTTGCTGTGGTGTAATACAGTTGCTCACTCTTAACCCTGTTCAGAGCCTTCTGCACCTGTGTGTGTATGTGGACCCCAGATCGTGTGTGTGTGTGTGTGTGTGAGTGTGCGTGTGTGTGTGACACAGCTGCGATAGGTTAAGAATCAGACGCTAAACCTGTTTCTGGTTCCAATTTGAGGCCAGCTCTTCTTTGGCAAATGAAAAACACTTCAAGGTGCCACCGGACCTAAAGACGGTGCCTGTTTCTGAAGTTTACGTGGTCATGTGATTTTTTGAAAACGGAGGTTGTTTGCCCGACAGGCAAGTGCACTGTACGCACACACACACACACACACACACACACACACACACACACACACACACACACACACACACACACACACACACACACACACACACACACACCAATGCACTTCTTGAAGTTTATAGAGGCCCAGTGACCCCATGGGTGAGCATAGCTGCATAACTGAGATGGCCACAAAAGGGTGAGCTCAGAGAGCAAAGCATCCTGGGATATGACTTCTTGCCAAAGCACTAAATTCTTTCATCTTCGCTCTCATATTGTAATGCATCTCAACCATAAAAGAGTGTTACATCACTGCACACACAGTGGTGCCTTTATCTAGAATCTGCCATGTAGGTTTTCATGTCTTTCCATGAGTTATGTGTGTTATGCATATTCTATGAAGCCGCATTAAAACACAGCATAGCGAAGTGGCAAACAGAGACATCTCTTAAACGCCATGCCAGGCCATTCACCCCTTCATGCCATCGTCCATCCATCCTCTTCTCTCTAAGCTTTTTTTATTGCAGCTGCTAATGCAGCAGCCAGAACTGAAACAAAGCTAGCTTTGTTCCCCCCCTCCGCTCCGCTGTCTGCTGACGCGTTTGCTTGTTCTCCATGTCACCCCCTAGCCCTTGTTCCCCTTCCAATCTTTCACTAAAAACTTATTTTCTTCCTTTTATAATTTTTTCCCCCCTTCTCCCCACATCTGCAGCAGCGTCACGCGGCCCGGCCCGGAGAGTCATGTGATCTCTGCAGTGGCTGTTGCCTGGGAGAAGAAAGGGGAAGTGTGTGTCAGAACCCTGTTTTTCGCCCAGCTGGGAGGTCAGAGGTCAACTCAACTCTGATCCAATCCGTTCAAGTCACACAAAAGGACCAACTCACTTTTACTCTGTCCTTCTTCCCCTCTTGTCTATAACGCCATCTTTCCTTTCTTCTTCGCTTATTGACTCACCAGAATATCAGGCGCCTCTCCACAACAGGGCCCAGAGCTGGACGGACTGTTTGAGGATCTTTCAGTTCTTCTACTCTTAGATTATTAAAAAGAGCAGAAGGGTCATGCCTTGTAAGTGTGAAATCAGCAAGGGACGAAAGTGCTGAGCTTTAGGGCACTCAGACAACACTACTACTACTTATACCTACGAAGCATTATAACTTGTATATAACGCATCATGAGCCAGGATCAGGCGACAAAGTCATAACAGGAAGGAGGTCGATGGGTGGGTCAGGTAACCCAGGACTTTCACGCAGGAGAGGTTACGTAACTTCTGCACTTCGGTAACAACCACTACCGACAACTCTTCTTAAACCTAACCAAGTAGGCTCAGTACCATGTAATCCTTACCAAGTACTTATGTTACAGGTTCTGCTCTGCAGGGACTTGCGCAGACGCACTGATCGCTCGTGTCGTTGGACATTTGTAGGAAAATAACAAAATAACTGGTAAGATAATATACAAACCTTGTACGAGGATGCATTGACGATCCACAGGCACTTGGAATCAACTCGCTTGCTTTCATGGTTATAGTTCAAACACAAGTGATCTAAATGGCAGCATTTCCAGATCTAGATCACTATTTTCTTGCACAAAGTATAAATGTAAGCTCTATGCAATGGGATATCAGTGTTATCGAGGTCAGCGCAGGTGCAGGTGCTGTGACGCGACCGTAAGATGATACTGCTACAGGTGTAGCATCAGGAAGTATGGCTGCATTGTCCTCTGACAAAGCTCCTTCATCGACTAGAGCCATCTTCCCCGACAACAATAGCTCGTGTATACACCCTCTGTTGATCATGGGACTGAGTGAACGCGGCGAAACCAGGGGGCTGAGAGTGAGAGTGAAAAAGTTCAGAGGATTTACTGGGCTGATGAAAGGGCACTGAGGGGAAAAATGGGATAGTTTTATGGATTCATGGTTATTAAAAATGATCTTTGATTTCATTTTAACCCAATTTGGTTCCAAGAAAAGTCTTAATTGCTCGTTGGTTTCAAAGCCCAGAGCTAATGCATCTGCCAGATAACACAGAAATCCATTTGTGCTGTTTTTTTTTTTGTTGAATGAACTAAGAAAAAATAAAAAGGTGACATAAATGTACTTATGCAATAGAAACATGGTGTATATGTTACACTGGCTCCCTGCACACACACACACACACACACACACACACACACACTGCACAACTGACAACTCACCACCTTTCTCCTCCAATATCATCCCCGCGTCCATAAAGACAGATATGTTTATGTGGCATGCTGTGGAGGACTTTACATGAAGCAGATGCATTAAAACATCCATCTCACTTGGATGAAATTATCCCACCTGTCCTACCCCTCCTCCTCCTCCTCCTCCTCCTCCTCCTCCTCCTCTCACTCGCTCTCCTCTTCCCCAGCCGGCTGTCGTCATCCCCAGCAACAAGTGGCCTCTTCCCCAGATGAATTTTTACATCCGTGGTAATGCAGTCTGCTTCTGACATGAAGCAATCGGGGGGCGTTTCATTGATTGTGCTCAGGGGTGACAGGTATACATGCAGGAAGTGGGTTTATTGTTCGCAAAAATATAACAAGTGCATGCTCACACTTGCACCTAATATACACAACACAGCCACTTTAAAGCTTCCCATCTCGCTTTTCTCTTTTCACCCCTTCTCCTCTTGATCAACCTGAGTGAGCGGGGCTGCTCAAATAAAATTTTAGTGCCGTGGTAATGTTGCAGAGCAGCATGGCGCCACAGCTAATGGGGGGATCATATCTACATCCCCCGTTCCTGCACCCAGGTCCATATACGACCGCGGTGTCTGTCATCATCTCGTAGCGCATGGGATACAAACAGGCCTGGAAGTTCAAATGTCTGCACATAAAATGAAAATAGAATTACAACACTGGGATATTTCTGTGTTATATAGAGGGCATGAAGGGAGATGTAGAGGAGAGGTTGGTCACAGTGGTTGTGTGGTTTGCGAAAATACCCAAAGCAGGGTTTGATTTGATTAAGGGAGCACTCCATCAGGAGATAAGGAAAAAGCTCTATTGTTCATCAATGTACAACTGCAGCAAGTTATATCTCTCTGTCCTTTTTAACTGCTAAAATAAACATGATGATAGAAATGTTCTGCAGACAATTCAAAATGTGTCATCAAATCAGAGGCCTGCCAGTCAAAGTGTGTGTGTGTGTGTGTGTGTGTGTGTGTGTGTGTGTGTGTGTGTGTGTGTGTGTGTGTGTGTGTGTGTGTCTGTGTATCATGTGAGTGCAGCATTATTAGGCCTTTCTGGGGAGTTATCCATTAATTCGGGGTTAAAGTTTATTTGCATCGAGACAAAAGGGACATGGGCCATCCATCTCGCACTGAGGGGAAGGGGGTAACAGAGGGAGGGAAGGGGGAGGGGGAGGCGTGTGCACGTGTGAGTGCATGTTCATGTGTGTGTGTGTGTGTGTGTGTGTGTGTGGTGTGTGAAAGGGAGGTGAACCGTCCTCTTGCAGATAAATCTGTTGCCCTCAGGGGTGCGTTTACATAGGTGAGGACTGACTGTTCTGCAAGCCGAGAGTGATTTATCTGAAAATACCACCAGTTACCACACACACACACACACACACACACACACACACACACACACACACACACACACACACACACACATACCTATAGCACTGCTCTGAATCAATTCCTTCACTATGGATGAAGCAGCCTATTTCACTTCCAGTGTGTGAGCAGATTAACTCACAGCTGCACTTGCACATGTGCATGCAAACACTAATGTACACACACACACACACACACACACACACACACACACACAGCTCAACAAATCCATACCTTATACTAGTTTTTTTAGCAGATGATTTCTCTTTTTTTTTTACTGCAGCTGCTTCTCATCCTGCTTGTAGATCCTCCCTCACACAACCACAGAAAGGATTTCCTAGCAACGATTATAATGCGCGCGCTCACACACACACACACACACACACACACACACACACACACACACACACTCAAGCTCAACGCGCAGGGGCTCCCTCCAGCTATCAACGTGGGCTTCCCCCTCCTTCTCCCTCCTCCTCTTCTTCTCCCTCGCTGCCGCTCTGCCGTGGAGGGAAGGAGGGAGAGAAAGAGAGCGAGCCAGGGAGAGAGGGAGAGAGAGAGAGAGAGAGAGAGAGAGAGAGAGAGAGAGAGAGAGAGAGTGTGTGTGTGCGAGAGAGAGAGAGAGAAAGAGAGAGAGATCCCCTCTCCACAACCCTCCCCTGGAAGCCCCAGCTGCTGGCTAGACTGCGCGGTTACACGGGCTGCCTGCCTGCGCACCGGAATGGCGGTGTGTGGATGTGGAAATGGTTCGTTCGGCGCCAAAAGCGGCCACGGAGCAAAGGAATGGACGGAGACGGGAAGACGGGGAGAAAGAGAGGGTGTGTGTGCGCACGCCGCGGCTCGTTTTCAAGTGAAAGTCGCGGAAGAAACGGGAAACGTCTCCGTGTTTTCGAAGAGAGAGACAGTGAGAGGGAAAGGGGGGATGGGGAAGCTTGGAGAGCCACGGATGCCCGAGAAGTGCGCTTTTATTCGGTGCGTAATGACACAGCGCGTCTCCTCGATGGTTGTACAGACGTGCTGTTGACGAGAAGGGGGGGGGGGGGGTTCAACGTGTGAGGCTATACCGGCGAATACCGGGGACGGTTTCATATCCAGATACTACAACCGACACAGGAGCAGAGGCTACAGCCCCATTGCGCGCAGCTCGACGCACATGGCACGCCCCTCTCTGCCCCTCGCCCCCTCCTCCTCCACACTGTCAGGGAGGCGTTTGCTTCAGGGCGCCATTTTCAAAAGCCTTCTTTGCATATGAGATTTATTTTTGCAGCCGTCCTGCCGTCTCATGTTACACATGTATCTGCTCAACAAGAACATGGACTGAAGAGAAGGACAACTGGAAAACTGGACGAAACTTTAACCTGTCATCTATTGTTCTTTTTAAGATTATTTTTGTTGCAAAGGTGAGACATTGTTTGATTATTTTATTTAGTAATTTATTAACAACAAGCACATGCAGCTGTAGGTTAGTAGCAGGGACTCCGGTGTTATTGCTAATGTTTTTTCTTTTTCTTTAATGATTTCCACAGCAGTTACATTTTATTTGAGCATAAAATAAAATAAAATCGACAATTATTAATAGGTGAATAATTATGCGACGTTATTAAATAAATACAAATTAATCCGCCTACACATTACATAAAGTCAAATTTAGTTTAAAAAATATATATGTAAGGACTCAGTGTGGAACATTACATGTTGCATTAACAGTAATGTCCTTATTTTTCAAAATATAACTTAATTTAAATATTATTTTGGACGTATTTATTTAGAAAATAAAAACTTTTCAGGATGCTTTGACTTTATTTAAAATCAATTTGAAACACTCGGTGGTGCGTTCACTGCGTAAAAACAATAAAACCTAAAAATCGATCAGTGGCGGGATGGGCCACATTCGCCATGTTGAGATCCTTTGTGTGAATGTGTGTGTGCGTGTGTGTGTGTGTGTGTGTTTTCAGAGGTCCTCTTACCCTGACCTTTTATTTTGACCCAAAATATCAAATCTAGGTTATTTACTAATTAAAAGTGTCTTTATAAATAAACTGCGTTTTTAATTAAATAAAATTATCCCGATTTTAGTTGCAAGTAATAAAATAAATAAAAAGCCGTAGAGAATTTGACACCAGTGTGAGAACAGTTATTTCTTTCAGATTGAAAGTGATTTCATCCTATTGTTTCACGCTGGAAGATTTAATTTTAGGGTGTTCTCCTCTTGTTTCTTGTCGTCTGGTTCGATGTTGGATCTTTTTTAAAGTCTACAGGCTTCAGAAAAATGTAAAATTACAGGCTGGCTGCAGGAGCAGGCCTACTTTACATAATTACATACGGAGGCCAGTCTGCTCACTTTGAAGAACACGCTTTTAGTTCTACTAATCATCACAGCACGTACAACAGCAGCTCATTAAAATGCAAACATATTATCCTTATTATCTTATTCGCAGTTTTGCTAATTCACTTTAAACATTTTCGACAAAATGCAACATTGTGTTTCCTTATGTCCGTTTATTGTTTCCACTCTCAAACGCAGTCGATTACTTTTTTTATTCATGGTAGAAAATCTCTCATAATTGAAAACAGCTATAAACACGTGTTTGTATTTCTGTGTGTTTGGCTAAACTTCAGGGACTTCACACTGTAACCTGCGTGTGTGTGTGTGTGTGTGTGTGTGTGTGTGTGTGTGTGTTTTGGGTTGCTGCAGTCAGTGAGGAGTTAACGTGTTGGTGAAGTTAATTTAAAGTGACTGCAGCAGGACGGGCAGCTTTTCTGTGGCAGCACGATGAGGCGATAATAGCAATAATAACAATAACAAGACGAAGAACACCGAAATATTAACGTTACTGCAAACATGGCTTGTTTTTTTATTCGTGTGTGTGTTTGATACTTAAAGCTGCACTGAGACGCAGTTTAATATTACTACTTTAATAATAATAATACTAATAATAATACATTTCTAAATACAACAAACTAATTAATAAATACTACGTTTTTCTCAATGCTTCAATTATTACATTACAAAATGTCATTAATGCATATTAATTGATAACTTTAAAAAAGTAAGTATATATAATATTATACAACTAAAATAAATAGTAGAATAAATAATAGAAATAAAATAAAAACACCAAATTGTTGCTTTCAAAAAATAAAACGTTGGAGAGAAACTTCAAACAAGCAAATACACAATCAACGCAAATAAATAAATAAAAGGCGATAAATGTTTTTGATTCGTTTATTTACTTGTTATTTTACAGTGATATGTGTTAAAGAAACAACTAAATATTGACTTTATCAGAACATAGATTTGACAGGTATATTTGTGTGCTGTTTGTTTTTGCCATGTGTGTATCAAACGTTTAAAATAAAAATGTTTCTAAAACACTTTGGCCATTTGGTTTATTCTCTCAAAACGTATCCTCGTCTTCCGACTGTATGAAACACACACTGTGTTGAGTTGTGCATCATCATGTTCGTGTCTTTGTGTCGTAATGATTATTTATTAAATAACACAGAAGATTTTAGATTTTCAGTTGGAGCTTATTTGCCTATAAAACGATCATAGTGCGTGCATGTGTGTCTGTTGTGCACGTGTAATTGTTAAAAGTCTACCTGAATTATTTAAACATTTGCAAGATAAACAAGCTGTGTGTGTGTGTGTGTGTGTGTAATCTATGCAAACCTGAAAGAAGACTGCCGCTGATATTAACTTCTATTGAATATCGCCTAAAGTGCAAATAGATTTAATTTCTAAAAAACGCACCCAGACTCTCTCAGGTTGTGACGGGCCACAGCAGCGGAGCATGCTGGGATGTGTCCGTGCTAGGAGCTGATTCTAGCAGCCGGTCGAGGCCCATAACAGTCGCCTCAAACCGGGGCGTCAAAGTTGATTTACCGGCCGTGCAGGTCCTCCTGCAGCACTGATGGGCGTCATGCAGACCATCCATATCTCCATAATTGCATCGCAGGCAATTACGACGCAAATTAACAAAGTGGTGGGCCCATGAAGTGCAATGTGCACCCCGTGCAACGTGCACGCGATCATTGCCAATAATAAACCAACACAAGTTCTGCTTAGATAACTCAGACTTTCATCTTCACCTCGTGTTATTTAATGTATTTGAACGCAGCATCAGGCCGATTTAAAAGAGGAAAGTTGATGCTTTTCTGAAAACAACTTTTCCTGCTGTTTTGTTTACGTTAGAATGGAGGTTACAATTGTTTACCTACTTTTTTTATTTACCCATCACTGTCATTTAAAACCAGTAAATGCTTTTACATACAAACCGAAGCACTTTTAGAGAACACAATATGTGAATCTGCAGCCTGTTGTCGCTTCATTCTACATGAAAGATGTCCATTTTCGCTACCAGTTGATTGTTTGGTAAGACAGAGGCAGAGCTGAGAGGAGGCGGGGGGGGGGGTGGAGTGGAGGTGGTCCCCTCTCCTCACCCCCTCCACCTCCCCTCTCAGCCCCCGCTGCACTGGGATGGCCTGAGAGAGAATCCCCCACCCTATAGCGAGAAGGCACCCAGCTACGAAATACAATACAAACTCAATTAAATGCAGTCTCCGCTGCGATTTACCGCAATGAATGATAAATTGGTCGTCGTTCTCACACTGTAGGATCTCTGAAATTGCAATAATAGGCAGAATCGTTATGTAAAATATGCATAGGCCCACATTTACCAAATTTAGTCCAGGAGGGGCAACCGTCTGTCTGCGCCTTTGTTAGGAAATTCCTGCTCAAATAACCAGGTTTGTCTCTAAAAGCGTGTGTTTAAGGTCAAACTGCTACATGGGCTAAATTGCCACATTGTTACCCACGAGAGAGGACGGCCGCTGCGAAATAAAAATGTATCTACGACTTTCACATATTGTGAGAATGCTGAATAATTTTGTGGCCGTCTAGCGTGAAATTAGTACATGGCAAAAAGATGGTTAAGCAGTAAACGGTGTAAACAATAATTACAAACAGAGGGAGGAAGGGAGGCTCTTTACCTGCAGCCTCTGGAGCAGGCAGGAGAACAAAACCCCGCAATCTCATTTTTAACATTTCCTAAAAAAAAACCCAACAACCTATAAAACATATTCACAATCATTGATTGGCTTTAAAGCAGAGTTATGTGGTGAGGTTGCAAATAAGTGAACGTTAAAGCATCAAAAACAACGTTCAAAGGATACAGGTTGCGCGAGGATCTGAAGGTCAGATTAAAAGGAATTTAATTTCTTTAAAGTTTAATTAATTAATCTGGTTTAACTGCTTCATGCGTTCATGTTCACGTAATTCAAGTGTTTATATTCCTTAGTGTTTTTGAGTTTATATATTTATATTATTATTTATATATACACAAGACAAGGACATTTATGAGATTCTGTCTAATTTAGTAATAAAGCAATATTTTTTAAATACACTTTTGGTTATTAGAAATCACAAAAAGACCCAACTGTGGGTTCATATAGCACCAATGCAATAATGTGTTAATAACCCGGTCCAATAATCCAGTAATTCAACAGTTATAACACATAAAAACTCACTATATGAGTCAAAACAACACATTACTACTGACCCAGTATTGTATCAGTGATACTGTATATATATATATATTTATTTACCCTCACTGGGACAATTTAACTGCACAGGACTGCATGCATATTATTTAATACAGAATATATATATATATATATATATATATATATATATATATATATATATATATATATATATATATATATATATATATATATATATATATATATATATGTCTGTTAAAGTACAACAAAAGATATATGAATAAAATAATCTATAATCTGCCCATTTAGGACACATTCACTCTTCTCGCTAATTTGATCCTCCCTGATTGGTTTCATATAAAATAATCATTCATCGTGTTAAAGAAATATGAATAATTATAAGTTATATATGACTCAACACCCCTGCTTATTATAAACACTCATTTAAAATGATAGACTTTCAACCAGAGTCACCTGGTGAGTGTGTAAATACGTTGACAGTCCAAACCGCTGGAACTCTTTTTATGACTCACATTCATCGCACATATCCCAGTAAGTGGTATCACACTGATGCCAGGTGCACGAGCCCCTAAAGGAGAAGTGAACAACCACAATGATGACTTATTTTTGGGTCGTATTAACAGCGTTTTTCTATCCATTCTTGAAAACCTGGAGATTTCAAATCAAAGAGTGTATCTGCTGAGTCCTCCCATCAGACTCTATTCCCTTTGAGACGCTCAACGCACAGTTCAAATCTCTCCTTACTGAGGGCATAAAACAACAAGCACACTATTCATTTGTGAACATATCTGCAGCTCTTCTCTCTACACACTGACATTTTCTCATACAAGCTTTTCCCAATTATCCCACCGTGCTGAAACACGCTAATTTAATAGAACAGAAAAATCGATGCAGTATTATACTCCTTGGGATTCTTTCTTCTTCTTCTTCTTCTTCTTCTTCTTCTTTATTATTTTAAACAGACACCAGCATGTTGACGTGAGTGCAACATATCTTTTAAGCAAGGAATGACACTTACACTTTTGCAGGAGTGTGTAGAAAAAATCTATATTTTATTCTAAAAATGGAAAAAGAATCGTAAACAAATCAAATACTACAATATCAAACACACGTGTCTAATTAACGCACGAGTCAAATTGCAAGTCGGGACGGCTAATATTTAGGTTTTGATGGGAGGTAGATGTACGTATACGGCCAACGAGAGCTGTGCATCATGGAAAATATTGATTTTTCAGTGGCCTGAGAACGACAGACACACACTCACTCACTCACTACCCCCCCCCTCCTCCTCCCCTCTCTCCTCTTTATTCCATTAATCTCTCGGAGCAGTGTAAGATACTGGAGGGTTAGTGTAACATCGTGCAGCTCTAATATATTCCAGCCCTCACTTTGCCTGTGGCATCCATATGTTTAATTCCACTACAAATGTTTTGACAGCAAATGAAACTCGTTTCTTTCTCCTTTAAAAAACTGTTCTTTTCTCTTACCTTCTCTCTCTGCTGCATCTAGAGGGCTTCTCTCTCTCTCTCCCGTGTGTGTGTGTGTGTGTGTGTGTGTGTGTGTGTGTGTTTAAAAAAAAAAAAGAAAGAAGCACAGTGATGCTTTATTTAATTGCTTGTGGACCACCTGGAGTTTCAACATTTCCCCTGGCTGATTTCAGACTCCCTCAGGTCAACTATACATTTGAAGAGAAGAGACAGATGAAATATCCCATTTGCAATGCTAAACTGGTATAATGTTGCATGGATTGCGTTTTAAATTGTGTTGTTTATTTGTCTTTTTATCAAAAAGAAAACGCTTGCTTAAAATTTTTAATAAAGACGGATCGGGATATCTTCTGAATGTGAGGCTTTTTATTGGTGCAACACATAATCCTTCAGCCTCACACACACACACACACACAAAGGTAAAGTGTACTTAAAGGCATCTACGCAAACACAGGCACAGGACCTGCAGGTGTGTGTAGGACAATTGAAACCATCGACAACACTTCCCACTCTGTATTAGTCGCACACACACACATCAGGATCGTGTAGGGAGGGCAGATGTGTCGACCAGGAAGGAAGGAGGCTTATGAGGTCAGAGAAAGAGGAGGAGAGAGGATAGTGGACTAGTGAGAGTGAGAGAAAGCAAGATTTGTGTGTGTGTGTGTGTGTGTGTGTGTGTGTGTGTGTGTGTGTGTGTGTGTGTGTGTGTGTGTGTGTGTGTGTGTGTGTGTGTGTGTGTGAAGCAGGCCGGGGTAGCAGTGGGTTTCAAACGTGTGCTTCCGGTGCAGGATAGCCCATTCATCATTCTCACATGGTGGGTTTACTTTGCCAGTGATAGAGAAAGGGGTGAGGAGCAGCCCTACAGGGAGAATTAATGTGTGTGTGTGTGTGTGTGTGTTGGAGGAGGGGCACGTCAATTGAGAATGGGACCGATGGCCAAACCAGATGTGAAGGTGTGCTGCATTTGCCAGAATGTGTGTGTGTGTGTGTGTGTGTTTATGTGGCGGGGTGTGTCACAGGGTCAGATTTACTCCCCCCTTTCCTCCCTCGTAGCTGACATACACGTCACATGCCACCTCTCCCTCACTCCTTCCCTTTCTCCCCCATCCTCACCTACATAAAATCAGGCAAAAAACATACACACACGCAGCTGAGCGTCCGCCTCGCTACATTCCACACACACACACACACACACACACACACACACACACACAGAAGAGGCTTCACTTTAAGTTAAAGGTGTCTTGTTTAGAGATGACATCACACTACATTGTGTGTGGGTTCAGCGTGAGGTCAGGTGACATAACAGATGATCCCGTCATGGTCTCAAACAAACAGCTGCTGCCATGACAACAACTAAATATGCAAGAGGCTGTCCTGAGAAAGAGAAGAGGAGGAGGCGGAGGAGGTCAAAGGCTGGGTGGAGGAGGACAGATGAGGAGTCACATCCTCCGTCAGGGTAAACTTCAACCACCGTTAGGGACTTCACACCTCCTCTCCGCCTCTCTGCAGATTTTTCTCTGCTCAATCTGGAATCAGCTCAACTGGAACGCCCGGTTGCTTTTTTGGAAGGTCTGCTGACCTCTGACCAGCAGGATCAGCTGGTTCTGTGTTATGGGAAGAGGAAGAGTCTTCTAGGATGAGCCACAGCCTCCCCTACTGGACACATACCAAACCACACCCGATCCTGAATCATCTGAATCTGATTAACTGAACCAATTAAAAGGAGAATCCGTATGATTAAAAGTCAGCAGAGGAGGTGACATTTGATGGAGAGTGTTTTTTATTCTTTAAGGGGAAACAGGGTGAGAGAGGGGACACTGAGGCGAGGTCGCAGCGGTAACTGGGAATTGGGAACACCTGTGGGAATCTGGGATTCGTCATATCGTAGACATGCGTGGATAATACACTGATATAGTGCAAACATGCGCGCGGGGTCTCTCTTTCTTCCTTTTTCTTACAAACACACACACACACACATACACACTCGCTCTTTCCTCTGACCTTGTTTGGGGTCACACAGAGGGGGACTTAAATGAGTTTCAAATGTTCACATTATTTATTATTGGGTATCATCTCACTGTACAAATCCCTTACAGATGTTCGCCTCTGGTCCATGTGTGGGTGTGTTGCTTGTTGTGCACTGTGTGCATGGATAGGAAATGCTAGCTAAGAGCACATAATACTCTTAAAAAGGAGGTCGGGTATGTTAGTGATTGGGGGGGGGGGGGGGGTACGGAGGTCAGTGTGCGTTCAGTGATGCTGCATCTTTGTGTGCGTGTGTCAGTAGGAGGTGAGGCTCTCTGAGTGACAGGAGAAATTAGGGTTGATATTTATGTGGCAGCGTATTTGTTTTTAAATGCAAGAGGCTCAGAGCCCCCCCCTAACTAAAAAGCACCAAGAAGCAGGGCAAGAGGGGGCGTCCGTCACCGTACTGTCAGCAGACACGCAGGCGGCTCCGTCTTGTGATCGGCCCCTTGTGAGTTTCATTTGAGAGAGAAACTGCTTCTCGTTCTTGCAAAAAAGGGGAAAACAAGCACGGTGCAAAGAGCAGGGTGATCAGTCACGCACCGGATGCTGTTTCACAAGGTAAAGAGTCTGATGAGTGTGTGAGAAGTGAGAAACTTCACAGCTATGATGAAGAAACGAAGAAATGACGCAGATTAACACAGTGAAAAGTAAAAACTGTCACATTTTGTTGTGGATTCCTGAACATTAAAGCAGCTGTGACAGGACTTCTCTTAAGTGTATGAGCTATCTCTATAATATTGCATCTCAATGTGTTATAGTGTCCGGATACATAGTCACTGAGATGATGGAAGTTTTAGTGACCATGCTGGAATTTAAATTAATTCCAGCATTAAAAAAAAAAAAACATTTATATTTAAATTAAACTACATATCAGCCACAAATTAAATAAAAATATTTCTGAATTTACACACCATCTTTCATTTAAATGCATCAGACTTTTTCCGGAAAATACAACTGAACAAGATAAGAAAACAAATATTAAAATTGTAATAAATATATACTCAGACAATTTTACAGACTTGTTTTGGTGTCTGGTTGCATTAGAGGAATTTACGGTCATGAAATTAATATTTCTAAAATCCTGGCCACAGTCCAGATAAAGTCACCAGCAGGCAGTGAAAATCATGTGTCCCAACATTTTAAGTTTCCAGATACGCCGAAGGATTAAAGGGCTGAGAAGAATTGCTTTCTTCTTTGGCCAATAAAAACCCACAGAAATCCTTTGGATTATCTCAAAAAGAGACAAAACAAGGCGGCTATTCTTAGTAAAGATAGCATTCATTCAGCTGGACGCGCAGTACATGTATTCAAAGCACAATGATAGAAAACTTTAAAAATTATCATTAGTTTTCTAAGAATTGTTACCAATTTAGAATTAATTCTCTCAAATTTGGTGTGTGAAATGAGTGGATTTAATAAAAACCCCTCTTCAAATAACTTTCTGTCGCTTTTAGGATTAGTTGGACATAAGGACACACAAGAGAAAAGCTCTACATAAACAAATAAGAACTGATTTGGTCATTATGGGAAGATTTGCAAACTGCAGAGTGCCTAAAGATCTTTCTGATGAGCTGCAGTTTGTCGGAGGTCTGGTAGCAATGAAACTCTCTGTAAAGGTCAGCAGTGAACTCAGAGGAGCGCCGTTGGTCGCCAGGCTCGCCTCAGGACAGAGGGTCAGCTTTGTCGCAGCCTGCATAAGACTGCTGACCTTTCTGATGTCGGAGCAGGGGTCTGTGTGTGTGTGGATTTAGTGTGTATGTGTGCGTGAGCGTGGGCCTGGAGGCAGGTCATGTATAAATGTGCCCACATGTTGAGAAGGGGATACATATCTCTCTGCCTCTGCATCGGGATTTTTGTTCTGTGGGTGGTTTGGATATCAGCAAATAAATAAAGAACGCACACATATATAGAGGAGGAGGGGACTTTGGTGCTTTGTAAAACACCTCGGGTTTCTGTTTTTGGCCCGCACACTAGAGAGTCCTTGGCAGACGCTAAATGGACGGAAAGTAAATAAAAGTGGCCATTATGTGTGGGCTCCAGTAAATAGCTGCTCTCTTGTCTCTCTGTGCTTCAAAAAGAGGGGCGGAAGATGCGATCACGAGGAAAGCCCGTGTCTTTTCTTCTCCAGCCACTATAGAGGGGGTCTGGCTCTCCTCCTCTGCCTCCCCCCCCCCTTTTTCCCCCCACTCCTCTCCTCTCCTCTCCCCCCTTTTCAGCTTTCTCTTTCTGCTTCCTGTTTCTCGCTCTCCAGTTCACTTTTTGTCATTCCTCTCCTCTTCGTCCTTCTCCTCTCGCTGTCCTCGCTTTGCCCGCCCAGGGTTTCTCAAACATGCAGGAAGGGAGAGATCAATGGTGTCCTCGGAGAGGGAATTACACAGCTGAATTTCGATGAGAACAGAAGAAAAGGAGGAGGAAGGGAGAACAAGTAGAGGCGTGGAAGGCATGTGAAAAGGGAGAGAGGGAAGAAGGATAGTATATCCTTCAAGAAAAAAAAAAGGGAGGAATGTGGAAAACTTTGTGAAAGACTGAATGAGTGAGTGAGTGGAGCCTTGTGAGACTTTAACATCTAAAATTAAAAGCCTTGAAGGTGTGTGTGGGTGGGTGTGTGTTTATATGAGCGTTGCTGGACCGAGATAACATCCATAACTGTGAACATTGGCCCATAATTTGTGCTGATAAGTGAATGCTGGTGTCTTATTTGCTGGGATTGAAGAGATATTTCCTGTTTATTAGGAGGAATGTGCTGTGTTTGCATACACACACACACACACACACACACTAGACACACACACACACACACACACACACCACAAGTGGTAAGAGAGATGAGAAAAACAGCAGCTGTACGTTCAGATTTGTATCAACAGTCAACTTCTTTTTGCGTCCTGGTGTGATGTTATGACGTTAACGTGTACTCAAAACTGTGGGATTAAATGTGACCTATGACCTTTGCTTGAGTTTCTTCCCTTAATTATTTTAGGCTGAACATCCTTGGAGGTGTAACTGCACTTCATACTCAGTTCACCCAAATGACAAGAAAAGATTTCTGCATGATGAATTAGAGTTTTGGTTTTTATTGCTCACAGCATTGAAAACATACATTAATTAAATTGAAGAAGGTTATTTTTGGTAATCCACAGTAATTATAGTTTTATTATTTGAGCTCCGTATTTGAAAATCTATTTACGTCCGTTATGGGATGTCATGAAAAATCTCACACGTCATCTTAAAACTTAAGAAACAAGCAAATAGAAAACTTTAAACGTCTCCGTGTTCACTTCCTGTGCGCGTGCTGCGCCTCCGTGTGGCAAGATTCACAAAACCCTCACAAGAGACTGAGAGAATATTTTATTTCCGCTTTACAGGAAATGGTCAACGGAGTTAAAAGCAAATGTGGCAAACTGTCCCGCTCCTGTCCACCTCCAGACTCTCACCTCACTATTCTGAGGTCTGTTTCATGTCACGCCTCCTCCATGTAATCCTTCAGCGGTTGGGAGAGTTCCTCTTGCTTTCTGTGCACAGAGCACTTTAAGTGCATTTCAAGAAACAAACATTTAATAAAAGTATATCTTTTTTTCTGCTTCATACAGGGCTATTTATTGGGTTTGTGGAGGGCGTTCAGGCTGCTGTCTATTCTGTCTCGGCCTGTGATAAATCAGCAAAGCAATAAAATAAAAAGCAGGAATAATCAGAATATTCGTGGGGTAAGGACCTGGCTGTTCATGTGGTAAGTGCCACTCCTAAAATCCTAATGATGCTGCTGGCACCAGAGAGCCGTATAAAGCAGCGTTTCAAATGAAAGGCCTGTTTTCTGGCCGTGCAGCCGCAGACGGCCGCAGAGAGAAGGAGCAGTGGAGGAGCCTGAAGAGAACCTGGGATAACCCTAACCCTGCTGGCTCCCAGCTCTGCACAGAGCTCAAACGCCGTCAATTACCGGGAGATATACAGGCCGGCCCGATTCTACCACTTTACTGAGTCCCCTTCAGTTGCAGCCCGCTCGAACTGTAAATTATCACCCCCCCCCCCCCCCCCCTCCCTCGCCTCCATCCAAGGTTTGCAGCACTTTGGAGTCACCAGTGAGACCCTCCTCTGTCTCGGTCCGATTCTGAAGGAATTCCCTCCCTCTGTGTGCCAAACCCCAAACCTTTGCAAACCGGAGCTGTGGAGCATGCAGCTGCACGCCCATGTGGACACGCTCACTCGCAAACATTGATTTAAACACACACAAATGTGCACAAATGTTCGTATATGGGTATATAAAATCCCCTGGAGCTATAGATCATTGGGAACAGGTAGAGAGTTTAGCATGCATACACACACACACACACACACAGGCTGTAGATCATTGAGGTGGGCAGGGACGTCAGCACTCCCATACACAGTGAGCCTTATTGCAGAGTTTAATAGAGGAAAGCCAGCATGAATCCCCACAGTCATTCTGTTCCAGTCAAACACACCATTCACTACACCCTGGCCCTGTGTGCGTGTGTGTTAATACACACACATGAGAGTCCCTACATACTGTACATCATGTGCTTCAGTGTGCACTGTTTGTGTGTGTGTGGAGATATGTATACAATATGCATATATGAATGTGATTGAGAGTGTTCTGATGCAAATGTAACATACTGTGTGTGTGTGTGTGTGTGTGTGTGTGTGTGTGTATATGTACTGCATCTGACATCTGAGTGAGAGTGAGAGTGTGTGTGTGTGGTAGGATGGGGGCCATATTGACCCATCAGTGCTGCTCTGTCACCTCTTCTCTTTATGAGTCTGGCCTTTTGAAAACACACTGGATTTATGGTCAGTTTGGGCGCTATCACAGACACGGTGAGTGAGTGTGTGTGTGTGTGTGTGTGTGTGTGTGTGTGTGTGTGTGTGTGTGTGTGTGTGTGTGTGTGTGTGTGTAAAGAAAATATTTTTTTCCCTAAACAACAACCCTAATGTAGAAAATGAGACGTGTTTGCTGCCAAAAGAGGAAATAAACACATCAAGAGTCAACGTGATGAGAGGGTTATTAACGCTGTGTCACTCCAACCCTCGAGTGCTGAGAAAGATATGGAGGTATGTTTTATTACTTTCAGTTATGTCAGATAATGGGAAAATTGACAATATTAGTAATAATGGGAAATACAGCAAAACAGGGGAATCAAAATAAATAAATACCCAAAATGCTTTGGGAGTAGGTTTGCATGAGAACATATCACAGTGTACGTTCTACAATATAACACAATTATGTGTAATAATACACATAATGTAATTATACAGTAGATAAGCAAACGGTCAACTTTCATACCCCGGTAACTATTGAAACCCTTTTAGGGAGTGTGTGTGTGTGTGTGTGTGTGTGTGTGTGTGTGTGTGAGCATTAATAAAGTAAAAGCATTAAGATGTTCTCATGCCACACTAACGTGTTTAGTTTAGAGTGTAAACTATCAGAGTTGTGAAGAACAGAATTCTCCCTGCATCTAAACATAGTGATTAACATTAACACACACACACACACACACACACACACACACACACACACACACAGCTGAGCGCTGCAGATGGCGACTTGGCATCTCTCTTTGCGACGCAAAATCCCACGTCATCTTAAAAAAACGCTCTGCTTCCAAATTGATTTCACAGAGCAAGAACCCCCCCCCCCCCTGGAGATTAACAAAGTAAATTCCACTTCTTCTCCCACAAATTTTGGCTTAAACCTCAGATAAGCAGACCGGACAGGATTTTCTTGAGACTATACGTCCTTTATCTGCGATTCTAGGTGCTATGTAATTGTGGACGGAGTCTAATGTGTGGTCCATTTGCTTCATTAATGGGGCAGACGCAAGCCGTTCAGCCAAGAAAACGCCTATTGTTCGCTTTACCTTCCCGTTTTTAATGTGTGGCATTAGTCCAGCAGTTGTTAGTGCTAGACCATAGTGCTTTGCTGATGGTCAAATGACAAAGTCTTAATAGAATATAGTGGGACGGGCAGGACAAAGGTGGGCAATGTTCAGCTGGATGCAGCCAATTTCTGTATGAGAGGCCGGCCTAAAAACCCTATTCATAGGCCGTCTAATGCTGGTGCGTAATTAAATGTGATTACTGGAGCAGAGGGCTTCTCTCTCCCTCTCTGAGGGCCACACACAGGACTGCAGGCAGCGTGCATGCGCTCATTAAGGAGGCGCTAACAGATGTACACAAGCAACGACCACAGGCATACCTAAAAATCTAAGCCATATCCCTCTCCCTGATACACAAACATAAACACAAGTGCACAATCATGTATCTCCAAAATGTCCACTTTTCAGCCGCTAAGAAACAGCAGGATTGGATTTGAAAGGGACTAAACCCAAAGAGTGGTTGATGTATGTAATCCCTCAACTGAAGTTTGGACAGGAATTTCAGTTGCAAGGTTTTTTACCTGACAGCGTGTCGACTACTCTCCAAAAATGAAAACAAACACATACCAAGTAACGAAGCAATGAATAAAAATCAGGCTAAACTACGACCTTCAGTGATAATCATAAAGCAAACAAGCAGAAACATAAACAAAAATCAATTATGGTTTCCATCCACACACACACACACACACACACACACAGACCCCCCCCCCCCCCCACACACACACACACACACACACACACACACACGCACACCTTGTCTGGCCCGCTCTCCGGTCCAGTTTCCTGGGCAGACACGGTCCCCTGGTGCTCATGGGAAATAGTGAGCATGCCAGGCCCCACAAAGGCGTCCTTTCAGCCGCCCGCATGCTTGACCTGTGCGGGGTCAGCGCTCTGCTTTGTGCCCCGCGACCCCTGAGTGACCCGGGGTCCCGGTGAGGGCCCGAGGTCAAATCCAGATGCCTGCGTCTAATTTTGCTCCGACTGGGTTATCCGCCCAAATCTGCCCTAAAATTTGCCCCCGCCTACCCCACCCTAAAACCCACTACTACCTCCACACATGACTGCGTCCTATAGAAATACATAGGTACTCTACAGCCTAATTGGACTACTGTGGAGTAGTGCTCACACTCAAGCTTTTACAAACACACACACACACACACAGACACACACACACGACCCCCTGTAACTGCACTAATACCCCATCCCATGGCCTTTGGTCTATCTTGAGGGATTAGGTGCAGAAAGACACACATACAAGCACAGATACATCCACACACACACGCATACACACGCACGCACACACACACACACACTTACGAGCACAGCAGGCCTGGTTGAGGGTCTACCTTGAGGGATTAGGTGCAGAGAGACAGGACCCTCCAGCCAATCAACCGGTCTGTCACATTGATTTTGAGGGGTCACTGGTGCACAATGGCCAGGGTTTTCCTGTCTTAACCCCTCTGATCACACAAATATGCACGCACACACTCATACACATGTAATGACAATAAAGTTTATTTATATCATTTACGTAAAAAAAGGAAGGGCCAGAAATGTTATGGGAGGGTTATGTGCTGAATAAGGGTGTAAAAATAGGAATCCTAAAAGAATCGAAACCATAACAAATACGTAAGATTTAAATTGATTAGTCTGTAAAAGTACGTTTTCAGATGATATTGAAAGAATGTACAAATTCTTCAGACTGGACTTTTCTGCAATCTTGCCACAAAGGCACACACACACACACACACACACACACACGTCTATACAACTCAAAATTCCCCCCCGTACGCCTCTCAAAGCTTCATCACAAAAATCCTTCGTCCCCGGGGGAAAGCTCACGGGTCAATCCCCCCCTCCTTCCCCCTCCAACCCCTCTCTCCTTCTTCTCTTTCCTGGTCAAACAACACAATAGTCGTCTATCAGAAAGGGCACTGGGGCGCTTTGACTGACTGAAATAAACCCGGCTACATCATTTCAGGTGCTCCGGCTGAGTATTTTCTCTGACGTCATCCCCGATTTTCCTGTTCTGTTTTGCCTTTTTTGTCCCCCGTCACACCTCGCATCCCTCTGTTGCCTGTTTCCCTTTCCTGAAGGGAATCTCTGTGGCATCTGGAAAAACAGGATTCTTGCATGTGTGCTGGTATTGTTATGATTACACAGCTCGTCAGTGGTGGAAGAACTGGTAAAGTGGTAAAGAAGAGAACATTTGGATTAATTTCTTTTTTTCTCCCCCCTCTAATCTTAATAAGACCACTTTGGGCCTTGAGCAGTTATATTAATGGAAACCATCTGAAACGTTTAGAGGTGAAATCACTCCTTCAGAGGAGTGACAGCGACTCACAGACATCTGAAACGTGACAAAGGGCCCTAAGTAGACCGTGTTGTTGTAAAAGGTCAAAAGGCGAAATCTTAAGAACCACAGGTTTAATCTTTAACAATTCACAATCTTATATGCTTTTCTTTTTTAATGTAAAATCTGAAAAGTATTTTTTAATAGCTGTCAGATTAATGTAGGGTAGTAAAAAGAAAGTAGAAGAGTAGAAGTAAAGTATATTGACAACAGAAAGTTCTTATAAACTGTTAAAAGTATGAATATGCCGGTAGAAGGTTAAGAGGAAAGGAAGCTGGGAAATAAATGTGTGAAAAAAATTAATTAATGTGGAATTATGAAATAAAAATCACCTGAAATAAATAAAAGTAGTATTTCCTTTTTAAAATAAAATCTATTATTATTTTTATTGACTCAGTTATATATTTATGTTAACATTCATTTATTGCCTCATTTATTTATTTCAGGATTTATTCACAGATATATTTATTTATTCATTTATTTATAGACTTATTAACCCCCCCCCGGTATGTCCAATGGCACCAAATGCATGACTGCAATGTGACCACTAGTGGGCGCCAGAGTATTTCAGCAGTGATGAAAGCAGCAGTGTGTCGTCTTCCCTCCGCTCCTCGACTAACACATCTACTTCCTGGATACGCGTTCAGGAAAGTAGTCCGGTTGGACTTGTCATTATTATATTTAACCGAGTTTCCGATAACCTGTTGTTTAAACTCACACGAAGACGCACTTTTTCAACAATAAATGGGCCTTTAATGTGAGGAAATTACCAATAATGGCGTAAAAGAAACAGCGACCTGGTGGGCGCAGAAAGGTGAGTTAAGCTAACCAACTAATAAAACTAACGTTACCAACGGTTACCGTTACGTTAGCTTCCTAGCTAAAAGCTTTTATAACATTTGTCTATATTTTTTTACTACGTTTTGTATTTATGTTTGTGTACGTTTGTATTTTACAGAACGACGTAAGGTTAAAGTGTGTTAAATGTTAAACTCATGTTGTCTTCCTAGAGCGCCACGTCACTGAAAAACACACCCGGAATTGAGTTCGAGTCCCGGCTGTGGAGCAGATCGTACATCCGTCAACGTTTGCCTTCACGGAGCTACTGTCTCCGTGGCGTTTGACATTTAATTACCAAAGCAGGACAAAGTCAGTAAGCGGTTCAAGATGACGGCGTCTAACTGGGGTCTCATCATGAACGTGGTGAACAGCATCGTCGGAGTTAGTGTACTCACCATGCCCTTCTGCTTCAAACAGGTGGGTCACCTGCGGATGTGCAGGTGCTTCGGCGAAACTAGACCCTTTCTTTTGACTGTATTCAGCAGTGGGAGAAGTATTTAGTTACTTATTTACTTTTACTTAAGTAGCAGTATAATAAGTATCCTGCAACAAAATGTACTCAAACAAGTGACATTTCATATTATGCATAATAGCTGGTGTCCGTGTTACCCTGATGGGTAGTTTAATAATAGTAATAATAGTGCTGCATTCAATGTTTATTTTTATTATTGATTAATCTGCTGATTATTTTCTCGATTTTAATGGTTTGGTCTATAAATATAAGTTGACTAATCGTTGCAGCTCTAATCTTTAATAATGCAATATATGTTTTGAATGTAAAAATCTTAACAAATATAGCTGAGAAATAAATATAGTTGCATTAAAGGTAGCAACATTCTCAAATGTAGTGGAGTACACAAGTATAAAGTGGTGATACCGTAAGACTTGTTATATGCAGAACTTGAGTAAACGCTCACAGCACTTTCCATCATTGATTACATATATGTTTTGCAAAAATACAAAGATAGTCCAACTTAATAGGTGTAGGAAAATGCTTCTAGTAGCATTAATATTGGCTTTAAACATTTCTATTAACATAACTTTAATATCACAGGTTGCACTCTTATAAAATATACTGTATATCTGAAATCCCTTGCATGATTTGGTCCCAAATACACCATAACTTTAAGAAACAGTTGTCACACATCAAGTTGTCATTGTACGAGGATATCAGTGTGAAGGGAAATTTACTTAATGAATGACTGTTACTTTTATCACCTGGCTACTTCCTCATAAGATCAATGGATGCTTGGTTGAACATTAACAGCATCTCCATCTGCTGCGAGACTTCATCAAGAGTCTTTTCGCACTCACCAATTAATCACTTCAACACATCATCTTGCAGGTTTTTGGCATAAAAAAAAACAACTTGCTTAAAACATTCTGTGTTTGCAAAAGCTCTACTGAAATACCCTTTGGTTAAATAGTGTAGAGTAAAGCGTTACCCTCAAATCTCCCCGTGGAAAACGACACCAAAAGAGAGAAGAATTCATACAGTGTCAATGTCATCACAGTTGACGATGATAAATCAGCTGTGAAGCGTTTCAGTTTACTTCCTGCCTCACCGCCTCTGTGTGTTTGTTGTAAACAAAGTGTACACAAGTACTATGCAAGTTCAATATTTGTTCAGTATTTGTAGGTATTTCTGCCCAGAAGGAACTAAAGAAGATATTCGGTAGAAGGCTAAATCTTCCATAACACTTTTATCTTTGAGTGTTTTACAAAATGACAGAAACAGAACAATTGTCTTCCAGACAGAGTGCAATAAGCTAAATAGTGGGGAAACATTTCTCATAGAGAGTGTTGTCATTTCTTTGTCTTAAAACATTTCCATAGACCTTCATGCTTTGAGTCTACTTAATATAAAATGTGTTTCCTCTTTGGACTGGTGTTGTAATTAGTTTTATGGACTAAATGAAGTCTAGTTTAGTAGGATGCCAGTTTGAATCCTAGCCAGGGCATCAAGACTTAATCAAGGTCCCTTTTGAAAACAGATGCTTGTACATTATTTAGCATCTTTTATTTCAGTAAGATGACCAGATTTCAGGATTATCACGTGCTCCTCCGTCCTCTCTTACAGTGTGGGATTGTGCTGGGAACTATCCTGTTGTTCTTCTGTTCGTGGATGACCCACAAGTCCTGCATGTTCCTGGTCAACACAGCGAGCAGCACCAAAAGAAGGACCTATGCAGGGTTGGGTGAGTTTAAATAGTGATCAGTGTCATTGTCATGTAAATGTTGAATTGGCTGTTTTGTATGTATTACTGACAGTTAGCGGTAGCGACGATAGCCATCGTGATTGAACAGACGGATTGTGTCAGCGACAGAAAGTCAAAAAAACCCACAATGATTTCCCGCCATCTGTTTGTCACTCTCTTCTCTGCAGCCTACCATGCTTACGGGAAACCAGGAAAAACAGTGGTGGAGTTGAGGCGAGTCTTATTATTAATTCACTACCCACATTATGCTGTATTTGAAGTTATGTTATGACTTTCTACAGATAATTATCATAGACACTTATAATAATTCAGATTTCCCCTGCCGCCTCTATCTCTCCCACTGCAGTATGATCGGTTTGATGTTGGGGACCTGTATTGCCTTCTACGTTGTGATCGCTGATCTGGGCTCGAATTTCTTCGCTCAGCTGTTGGGTTTACAGGTTTGATTATTTTGCTATATTCATCTCTCATATCCACTGCTTTCTTCTGCGCTCAACCTTCCCTCTACTCTTGAAGGGAATACATTTGTAAATCCATCACTCACCCCGTGCTGCCTTCAATTCTTGAAGAAAACGTTGTTTTTCTCGCATGCCTCCACAGTGAACGAGGGTATGCGGCCACGCCTGCGCAGGTGTGCTGCTTGTCCGCTGCGAGTCTGGAAGAGAAGCACGCTTTTGCATGCGTGCGACTGTTCATGCAGAAGTGTTGTAAATATTAAGGTTTTAGAGAAAAATGTAGTCTTGTCTTGTCACTCCAAAGGTTACTGGCAGTTTCCGTGTGCTGCTGCTGTTCGCCGTGTCTCTGTTCATCGTCCTCCCACTGAGTCTGCAGAGGAACATGATGTCTTCCATCCAGTCCTTCTCCGCTATGGCTCTCATGTTCTACACCTTCTTCATGTTCACGGTGAGCCCACCAACACACACACACACACACAGCTGCACTCCACGCAAGGCATCCGAACAGACTGCAGCGGAAACACACTTTGGCTTTGCTTACAAAGCTTAATGAGGCAGAACTCCTTTTATGAACAATAAAATGATTTTATCAAGTTAGCTATAACGTAGCTCAGCACAATGGGTCATATAAAGTTAATCATAAAGTGCAGGGACAATCTGACATCTGCTGTACAGATGGGTGGAGTTTATTTAAGTGATTCCTTCTACAGCGCAGAATTGTGTACAGATGTAAAGGTGTACATATGAAGTTTAACTTGGATCAAAAACTGTTTATCATAAATGACATTTATAAGTGCACTCTTGACAAACAAACCACCAGGGTGAAGGATCTACTTCTTTTTCTTATTCATAGCAATGGAGGACAGTTTTTCTTACAGCAGTTTCAATATTAATTTAATAAAAAAGGTGTTTAAAGTACTTCCTCACACACATAATGCATATAAATACGAAGGATGCCTCTTCACACACACTCTCTCTGTTTGAACTTTCAGGATATTGTTTGGATAAATATCATCTTGTTGTATTCTGTGGTAATTCCTCCTTATTTGCTCCATTGTGCAGAACTCTACCTTACTGACACAATACTGTCTGGCTCCTTACCTTTTTTTTTTTTTTAAAGAGCAAATTCACACTAAATCACTTCAGGCAGAAAACAATTGCTGCAGTGCTGAAACAAAGGCTCTCCCCTGGGAAGGAGACACCACTTGGAAATGGCCACTAGAGACATTTTAAGCCCTGTAAGTGCAAAGTAAATGGAGGTCACACAGTCAACTCCACTAAATCACAAACCGTCGCAACTTAAGGGAATTATCTTTCTATATTTGCTCATTTGTTCCCAGATGTAAACATGTCAAAATGCATTTGATGTATTTCGGACTTATTTTTCTAGCTTTCAGCATTTAACATATTACAAGCGCAGCGTTCCTATTCGTGGAAACCTTTCTGCCTCAGTCAATCAGCATTGATCAGCAGAACCGCAGCTGGCGGCTGAAAGATTTCTGAAGTTATAATTATGATTTGGACATATTTCCTTGAGGAAGATTCAAGGTTGAGGACTTGCACAAGTAACATTTGTAGCCGTGTAGCCGTGCCTCGACCCTGTGATGATGTTGGAGTTGCGTCTTTCTTTGAAACATTTCAATCATGCTGCTTTGCTTTCTACTCTCCAAGTCTTCAATCAGCTGTGTTTGTCCAACAGGCAGTCCCAAACCCAAAGAAATTGAAATAACACGGCTCTTAAGCCACTAAAGTAGAAGCTGGTACAACTCTTTCCATAAGGACGTTCACTGCTCCGCTGTTTGCATTTAACATGAAGCAGCGCTAAACAGATCCTCCACTACTCTGATGGGTTGTGGAGTGCTGCAACATACTTACTGTGAGTCCAGCAGGAGCTTTCTGCCTCTTGTGATTCAGCCCGTTTACTCTTTAAATGCACGCACAGAGTTTGTGTGTGTGTGCTTGTGTTTTACCGACCCGTGTTGCTGCTTCCACAGACTTCTCACTGCTGTTTACAGACTCTCTGCCTGATGTGTTGTGTAGTTCCGTAGCATGACGATAACCTGGAGCAGTGGTGTGGTGTATGTGTCTGGCTTTAGATCCAGGCCCGGCCCAGTCCAGACCCCTAACCCTCTAACAGTGATGTATCTCCTTCCCTCCCTCCTTTCATCCCACCCTTCGTTTTTCCTTTCTGCTCATTTGCACCCCTTTACTTCTTACTCCTACTCTTTCCCCCTCGTGTCCTTCTGCTCTCTCTCACTCTCCCCGACTACCTCCTCTCCTCCTCACCCTTTGTTTGCTCCCCTCTCTCCCACCGCTGTTTCTGCTGCTTTTGCTGTAGATAGTGTTGTCGTCTCTTCGCTACGGCTTAATCTCAGGCTCCTGGGTGGAGCGGGTTCACCTGTGGCGCTTCAAGGGCGTCATTCAGTGCCTGCCCATTATCGCCACAACCTTCTGCTGTCACCCGTAAGTAAACCAAGGAAAGCACCCCCGAAATAACATCACCGTAAGGGCAGTCTGGGGGGTTGGAGAGTGAAGGAAGCCAGATGTTTGCCCTGCATCTTTTACGCTCCTCAAACCTACCTGATCCTTCCGCCCACTCCTCTCATCCCCATGTTTCACCTTTTTAATTCGGGTTTGGTCTGAGCCGTTTGAGCTCTGTGTGTGTGTGTGTGTGTGTGTGTTTTTATTTGTATTTTTTTTGGTGGCAGTAGTAATAAGGCAGAGAAGTGAAAGTTTCATCTGTGCTGCCCTCCCACCGCCGCCCCACAGCCAGGATGAGCAGGCTGTGGGAGGCTGGAGGGTTATTGAGTGCTCCGCTGTCCTTTGGGACTTTATCAGGTAATTAAAGGAGCAAGACGTAAGAAACACATGCTGATCGAAAACCTGTGAGGCCGTTTATGTCTAGATTACCCTTTCATAAGCTTTTTTATTTTGATCAAATTTATGATTGAACTTTTACTCATCACCTTCATCACTCCGTTGCTCAGCTACGACAGGTTTTTTGTTCAGTGTGGAGTTTCTCGTCTCGTCTCTTTGTTTCCCTTTCTTCATTTTCTCTGGTTTTCTCTCCTCATTGATTACTTTTCATTATCTGTCTGTGAGGCGTCAGCATGGGTGCAGCCCCCCCCTCCTCTTCTTCGTGCTCTTCCCCCACTTGTCTTCATTTGGTTCGGACCGTAACCCCCTCCCCCCCTCCCCCCCCCTCCTTCCCCTCAGATGGTGCTGTCCTCATTCAAACACGGGGTGCTCAGCGGCTCGTGGCTAGAGCAGGTCAATGTGGTGCGCTGGGAGGGTGTGTTTCGCTGTCTCCCCATCTGTGGGATGGCCTTCGCCTGTCAGTCGTAAGTACTCCTCCCGCCCCTCCACCTGCACAGGAACTGTAATAAAACTAATGACAAACAAGATTCAAACCGATTCAGAACAGAGAAAATCTGACCCTAATCCTAAAATCATGTGGCGAGTAGATGCTCAAACGGGGGATTTTGAACTCTGCGGCGGCACAGTGAATTTAATCTTTCATCGCTGCATGTAGAAATTTAGCAAACGTCACAATTTGTGCACTTGCATAATTCCTTTAAGCCAGAGTGGAGGGCTTGGGGTGAGTTCGTCATGTAACGAGACACACGTTTGTGGTTGTTGAGGGATTTCTAGTTTGAAAGGGAGGCTGCTTGTTTGTGCTAATGTGCTTTTCACAGTTCATCTGTTTGTGCCGCAGCGTCAGATCTGCCCTCTCTAGAGTTAACCTGAGCCTTCACTTTATTCTAATGTGACAGGAATAAAACTCAATGTGGCAGTTATGAAAAACAAACATTTGTTGGAGAACAGTGGCATTCAGTTGTTCCAATCAATCATCTGATCTGAAACTATGGAAGTGCCAAAATATACATGGATGCTGCTAATGTGGCAAATACTGTACTGCACTCACCAATCTGCAGAGATCACAACATGTCTCTTCTAGCTTATTCAGAGCATCTATGAGTCACCATATTCATTCATTTGTTCATTTTCACCCATCTGCATGTTCTTTTTAGTGCATACTCTGGGTTTGCGGTGAGTTGAGCGGGCAACGTGTGAAGGTCTAAGGGGATCTAGAAGTCTTCTCTATGAAGGGAAGGATGTAGGGAGTGTTACAGTGAGGTCATTAGGGGCCAGATGTTTGGGTGGTGCTGCTGTTTGGGTTTGTTTGTGTGAGTGAGAGTGAGGTAAGTGGCAGCAGTGGGTGAACATAGCCTCGAGACTTTAATTAATGTAATCGCACAAAGCCAACACAACATTATCGTACGGCGAGCGTGTTCCTTAGCGAGGGAGGTGTGTGCATGTCAGGAGGAGAAGAAAGTGTGCACTTGTGTGTGTTTACACATGTGCGCTTTGTGTTCCCACTAGCAGTGCTGAGTGATATTTGGCAGGGGGATTTCTTGGCCTGTGGTCAGGCCGAGCGAAGCAAGCGCTCCGTTAGGCGGCAGGCAGCTAAAGCCAAACCACTAATCAACACATTGGACTGCCGCCATCTTACAGACACACACTGATGTATTCACAGGCTGATTAAACAGCTCTCAGCACATTGGATTTTTATTACATTCATGAAATGTGTTTACTTTCAGTTAAAACATTACTTAACATCACCATTATGACGGGACGGGAGCTGGCCCCGTTGTGTTTTTGGCTGCGCGTTTGAATAGCGAGAAGCAGTTAGCTCATAATAGAGGGACATAAGAAAAACATGTGCAGCGAAAATGTCCCTCTGTGATGCTACTGTCAGCGTGCTTTCAACTCCACGTTAATGATATTATCTACAGCACACATTCGAGCCCTCCCAACACACTTCCCCACGCTCACTCTGAAGACCTTTGCCGTCATATTTCCTCCATTTAAGAGCAGCGTTGACGCAGGGACACGGTGGCCTATGAGTCGGGATTGTCGAGTGACCATTAGACGCTTTAGCTCCCCACTTACAATATGCCGTTTTCTTTAACCTTGGCGATGAGATTTATTGGTTTGCAGAATAAACAAGCGTCAAGAAAAAAGCACCCCGGGACAGTGCTCGCTCATAAAAACCAGAGTGTGTGTGTGAAAGAGAGAACGAGAGGCAGAGGAGAGTGTGTGTGTGAAAGAGAGAACGAGAGGCAGAGGAGAGTGTGTGTGTGAAAGAGAACGAGAGGCAGAGGAGAAGACGCTTTCTCTCATTTCTTCTCCCCTTCTCGTATATATGAGGGGAAAGGGAGAAAGAGAGGAGGTGAGCACAACGAGTCTGCCAGGGAAGTTTATAATGCTCAAAAAGGGAATTTACAGGCTTTATATATATATATATATATATATATATATATATATATATATATATATATATATATATATATATATATATATATATATATATATAAAGCCTGTAAATTCACTGCCGACAGTCCCCTCCACACCGCCTCGCTCTCTTATAGCAGAACAGAAATTGACAGAGGGAGACGGATACCTGCGTTTGCAGACAGACTTCAGTCAGCCTTGACTACTGTCACCCATTCTGTGTCACACACACACACACACACACACTCATCTGCAGAAGTACACCCTTCCTATATACTTCACTCCCAATGCCATTACATTACATTGACTGCCATTTAAAACCTTTGTAAGCATGAATTGTTAGTTAATTGTTATTTGCATTATATTTTCATCATTTGAAAGATATTCCACGTGCTGAAAAACTTTTTGCATTCATGTCAGATGTCAGATGTTCTTAGTTGATGTTTGATGCTTTATGTCCGGACATACAAGCGTCTAAATGACGTCACACTTGATGGGCTTTGTGGCCCGTCTTTGCAGGTAATGTTTAACAAATCAATGAATAAATCGGGACAAATTCATCACTTAATGATTCACTCAATGTACTCGGTTAAACAATTGATAGATGAATGAGCAAGTACATTAGCTGGAGAACAACACATTATTCACTCTGAATAAATATAAATAATATTATTACAGTTAATCTTTTCCCATCAGCTTGGGGGGGGCGGGCAGACTGACATATTATCAATCATCTTGCAGAAGAATTGTTTAGTTTCTTTTATCGCCAATAGGTTGCTGCTATCTTAAGCTCCAGCAGGAGAGTTAATATATGTTGCAAGCTATCCATGAGTTCTGCAGAAGTTGGTAGTGAACGACGTTCATTAACAAACTAATCTGCAAAATCACTTGTCTGAGTTTGAGGCTGACGAGGACACGAGG
Source organism: Cottoperca gobio (assembly GCF_900634415.1). Classification (NCBI taxonomy): domain Eukaryota; kingdom Metazoa; phylum Chordata; class Actinopteri; order Perciformes; family Bovichtidae; genus Cottoperca; species Cottoperca gobio. The sequence goes on along the minus strand of NC_041373.1, from coordinate 16,649,450 downwards.
AGACACGTGCATCGTCTGATTATCCAGTGGCACAAACGGGCCTCCATATGGCTGCTCGTTAAAGAAATCTACAGAGCAGTTCCCACCATCAGCATCACAAGTATAGACTGTCATGTGTTGCATGCTGATTCATGGGACTACTTTCCCTGCTAGACTTAGGAGTGCTATTTCCCATCGTTCAGAGTTGTACATCTGATAATCCGGACACATGAATGCACAAAAGCGGTACCAGCGTGGTCTCGTGTCACGCAGCATACAGAGTGTCGTTGTGGGGCTGCTTGTCTCTCACAGGCAGGTGCTGCCGACCTACGACAGCCTGGACGAGCCGTCTGTCAAACGCATGAGCACCATCTTCACCTCGTCCCTCAACGTGGTCACCATCTTCTACATCACCGTGAGTGGAAACGCACTTCCACGTGCACCAGCCACCGCTACTGTCACTGCTGTTACATGGAAACATATCGATTTTTAATGTCTTTTTATATTTGTATCAGCTTTTTAATACTGGCATTAAAAGAGTTGTGCAACAAGGAACTTGACCCCAGTTCTCCCACTTTATTTATGTCTCTCTCCTTTTTGCTTTCCTCCCAACCGTGTACTTGGTTCCCTCCACCTCTCGCTGAACCAGGTGGGTTTCTTTGGCTACGTCAGTTTCACAGAGAACATCGCAGGCAATGTGCTGATGAACTTCCCGTCCAACCTGGTGACGGAGATGATTCGCGTGGGCTTTATGATGTCTGTGGCCGTCGGATTCCCCATGATGATCCTGCCCTGCCGCCAGGCCATCAACACCATGCTTTTTGAGCAGCAGGTCAGCTTAAATGCTACTAATAATAATAATAATAATAATAATAATAATAATAATAATAATAATAGTAACTAGAAGGGCACTTGAAGAGTGCAGACCTCTGCCAAGGCCTTTGCCATTATTGAAAAATAATGCGTGTATCCGCCCTGTGATCCAGGGACACTCCAAAATGTAATGGGTTCTATCTCACGCCACGCTACACCCTTTCAACAAGCTTCATAAAAATCGGGCGAGCAGTTTTTTCCGTAATCCTGCTGACAAACAACCTGAAACCGAAAACATGACCTCCTTGGCAGAGGTAATAATAGCTGTATGGGGAATGCAAATGCTTCAATTGTAGGTGTTGGCAGGATTACACATCCTGTATGTCCTGACCTCTGCTTTGTTCTGGTTCCTTTTAAGTAAAGGAGTTATTATGGTATCCAGTGCAACTTGCTGCCTGATTGTTGTGGAGCCTGCACTCCCATCCTCTCTGTAATGCAGTTGGACAATAAATAAAAGCAGAAAACATGTTGCTCCATACAAACGCAGCCCGCTGGAAACACCTGCTGTGGAATTGTGACGTCAATTGAATTTCTATCGTATCCAGTCATTGCAGGCACATAAACACATCTGACTGATGTTGTGACACAAAACAACCGCAAAGCATTTACAATATAAAAGTTGCACCGTAGGTAAGCATCTATTGGCTCTGCCAGGGGAAGGGGAAGTCCTGGTTGTGCTCTGGGTGTAAACCAGAGCAGCAGTACTGACATTTGGTAATATAATGATGAGAAATAAAGCAAGATTGCACACAAGGATTGGTGTGGTCACAACGCTTGGAGGAATGTAGAAGAACTAGTGTTTGAGATTTCACTTTCTGCCTGCCCCCTCATCTCACTCTCTGTTTTCCGTCTTACAGCAGAAGGATGGGACGTTTGCTGCCGGAGGATACATGCCTCCTCTGCGCTTCAAGATGATCACCCTCTGCATTGTGTTTGGCACCATGCTGGGAGGCATTCTCATCCCCAACGGTACATCCTGTGTGTGTGAACAATCAGGCATGGATTGAATGGATTAAAGTTGTGTGTGTGTGTGTGTGTGTGTGTGTGTGTGTGTGTGTGTGTGTGTGTGTGTGTGTACAGCTCGCAGACTGGAGGTCTTTAAGGTGCATGTGTTCCTTTATGTGGGCGGAGTAGCCGGGGAGCTTTACGACGTGTGTGAATGTGACTTTACGAGTCAGTGACTGTCACACTCTAACACAGTCCTTAAATCAGGGCCCTAACTTTTATCTCCTTTTAGACGGGCAGACGGGAAGATAGGGCTATTATTCTCCCAGACTCTCTCTCACACACACACACACACACACACACACACACACACACACACACACACACACACAAATGTATGTACGAGCCAATATTGGCTCTCTGTCAGGTTCTTTGAGTCTTTCCATCCCACTCACAAACTGCTCCAAAATGGTGGAGATGTAAAGGTTAGAATGAGTTTATGTTTTATTCATCCTTTTTATATGGTGGCTGTTTGTTAAACTTTTGATTGGGTGGACACACACACACACACACACACACACACACAGCAGGTTTGGCTGGCTCTTTGTGTATCTAATCAGACTAATAGACTGAGGAGAAGGGAGGTAAGGACCCTGGGGAGAATGGACACTAAATCTGAGGGAGACAATATGGTGTCCGTCCTCTGGATAAACGATGGGTTTCCAGGCCCGCCGGCCCCGGTCCACAGAGACAGGGGTGGGGCCAAGGCTCGCTGCTGCCAGGAGCAGGGTGCCATGGATCAGAGCCTGGGGCTGGGCGGGTGCCGGTTATGAATGGCAGAGAGGCAGGTATGAATGGAGCGAGTGAGAAAGGAGCGTAGACACGGGGAAGCCACTTGGTAGAAGCTGGATCTTTCAACCATCAATACATTACTACCTGTGTTTTTCTTTCCCTTTTCTCTCTTTAGTGGAAACCATTCTGGGTCTGACTGGAGCCACTATGGGCAGCCTGATCTGCTTCATATGTCCTGCTCTCATCTATAGAAAGATCCAGAAGAACGGCATCATCTCTCAGGTGACACAGTCAGAATCAGCAGTTAATTACTTGCTCAGTGAACTGTGTTTATTCACTGACCCGCTGTGCGTCTCCTCTTCCTCTCTGTCCTGTAGCTGGTGCTTTGCGTCGGTCTGGGCATCCTGCTGGTCAGCACCTTTACCACCCTCTCTATTTCGGCCAGAAGCCCCGGCATCAAGATCCATCCTCCTCCTCCAGCACCTGTGAAGAACAACCTGCCACTACCGGACCTCCCTGAACCGCACGGTAAAGATCGTGACACGGGCTAATGGCTGGCAATCACTTATCTACTTGATGGACTATAGAAGAAAGTGGTTTACTAATGAGCCATGAAAACATTTACCTCAACGGGCCGGAGTCAGGGTTGTCTGCAGCGTCTCAGACCGCGGTGCTGCGTGTAATCATTTCATGCAAAAGGCATTGGTGGCACGAGAGACGTGTTTATTTCTTGTTTTATTTTCAAAGACGTTGGACTACAGCGCCCTAAAACAGAAAAGCAAAAGAGAATATGAGGCAGTGGCAAAGGGCCAGCGAGGCTAAAACAAAAGCACAAAGCCACAGCAAAAGAAAGGGTTTCTTTCATCTCTGTGAGAAGAAAAGATGGAGTCAGACAGAGCGACTGATAGACAGACAGGCAGGGTGAGGAGATAACCTCTTGATAATATCTGAGAGCAGCGCCGAGTGCTTGACATTGATGGAGCGAGAGTGATGCCCTTCAAACTCCAGTAATTTCTCTCCACCTCTACCTCTGTTCATTTCTCCTGCCACCCCCCCCTCCCCCCAAAATACATTGTCTACACCCCCGTCTCCTGTCTCCTGTGGCAGCTATAAAATGCCTGCAAGCTCTGGCTGTATAAAGGGAAGAGGGTGATATGGGTTTGGGGAGGGTAGAGGGGTGCAGACGAAACAAATGGAGATGAGACGGAGAGGAACCTCTCGAGTGAACGCTCCCAGTTTTAGGAGGGGCTTTTTAAGTTTCCCTCCTTGCTCCATGGTTCTTCAATGGCATCGTTCTCTAACCTGTTCACTGGCACCAGCAAAGTCTTTCTGCATCCATCTTCAGATTCTTTCTGTTACTATATTATTATTATTACTCCCATCTTTCTCTCATTTCCTTCTCTCTGACTTCTTATACCACCATTGTCTCAGTATTTGCTGCCACCTAGTGGATCTCCTCATCAGAAACACTCTAAATCAGTTCCATCTAAGAGCATCAGCACGGTTCATGCGAGATATACAGAGGTGTTCATTTATTTTAATGCCAGCAGTTAATGTGTGTAATAAACACAACTGTACAAGAAGATAACGAGTGAATGTCGTGTTAAATAGTAATGCTCTACATTACAGTCATTTTACTTTCCTCAGACAAGGAATAAATTAAGTGTCCAATTTATGGCTTCTTAATTTAGACGCCCTGATGGCTCAAATGGAAAGCTCACCAGCAGCAGAGGTGCTAAACAAGAGGAAAGAAATATTCTACCTTAAAGAACTTTGCATGGTTGTGTAAATCTGTTATTAAAGGACTTATTTACTCATGTTGCCTTAACAGGAAACACAGTTCTGCTGAAGGACCTTGGGAACATGTGACATTAGTATCCTGTAATGTAGTTGTGCTTTGTGTGTCTGCATGTAGACAATACTCCCATCAAGAAGCCAGGGGAGATAGAAAAACCTGACCTTCCAGCTGTGCCGGGGGCACAACCAGTAGAGGGGGACCCGCCTGAGCCCCCGCAGATTAAAGGACCAGTGGAACTACCTGAGAGGAAGAAGGAGGAAGAGGTGCAGTTGGACCGCCCTGACGCTGGTAAGGACACTAAACCAAAGCTGGAATCTTCACTGGATTTTGAACTGTGTTAAAATGAGCGTTGTCTGTTTTCCCCAGGTGTCGCGGTGCCACAGGGCGAGGCCCATCGCCACGAGCCACCCATCCCTCATGACGAGGTCCAGGTGGACACAAGAAGGAACAACGCAGAACTGGAGGACGACAAGAAACAAGCCGAAAGACCCAAATCGGATGAAAAGCAAGGTTTAGTGCACGCTGTGGAGGTAGAGGGCAAAAAAGAGGACACAGTTGAAGAGGAACCGAAGCCTGCAGTGGCTGTTGTGGGGAAAGAGGAAGTGGATTTGGGCGGAGGTGAAGTCCGGTCCAATGAGGTGTATGAGAAGCCGGGTGCAGGGGAAGACAAAAAGCAGGACGTTCCCCCGCTAAAGGAAGTGGATAAGCTCAATCCGGTGAAAGATCCTCTCGCAGGGAACGCAGCCGAGGCGGTCGATAAAGTGGGCAAAGCTCCAGACGCTGCAGGGAAACGTGAGTGTTTGTCTCAGCTCTTGTTTAAATGGAATTTTAGGCAGTTGGGAAAACAGTTCTAGGAATATGCAACTCTGACCTGGTGATATTTAATGATCCTTCAGCTTCACTTCCTGAAGGAGAGCATCATCCCGCTGCAGACCAGGCCCCCGGAGCAGACGGCAAAGCTACAGCGGACGAGAAGATGGATGGTGAGTGGAGTAGGAAGCTTTAAGGGGACCAGGGGCATCGACACGTCTTCAGTCACTTACTTAGCAGCCATTTAAAACAAGTTGCACTGCAAATGTATCGTTGGGTGATGCATTTGCCATTCTTTTTATTCATGCAAAGGATTGGATGTGACGTAATCTGAAATATAGCTCCCTGCATATGATGTCCATAGTCAGTGTGGAGTTACCGCACGGAAGCAATGTACAGCTGTGGACGGGGGGCAGCAGCCAAATGTCTTTAATCCACCGAGAAGAAAAGGCCCACTTACAAAGATGAATATCCGTTTAAGTGTATGCTGTATGCTTTAACTTGCCTCATACACTTCAAAACATCCAAACTGTCCCTTTTTAAGAGTTGCTTCACATTTTTCACCAACATTCAAAAACACAGTGAGTTTTGCAGTACCTGTCTTTTCACTGGAGTAGCCTCCATTGACCAGAATGCATTGCAGCCACAGCTTTGTGTGGACGATACAGTCAGACCCAGCACATGTTTAATAACAAGAGATCGAGGCTGCAAACAGAAAACATATCAAGTAAAAGACAAAATAACGTCATCATAGTAAATGATGTTCTGTGCACTGCTGCATGCTGTTTATGTCCTTGCCTCTCTTTCACTTTGCTTGTTTTATCTCACGTGATCTAAACTCTGTGATCTGTTCTTGCTTATTGTGTCTGTTTTCTTCGGTACACGTTGTTTAAAAGACAGCAGAGATTTGAAATCCATTTTTTTCTCCTACTTCTTGATCTGGCTTGATGCTCCACGCTGTCTTTTTAGCTTTTGTTGACTCTTGTTCTGTTTACTTTTGCCCTCTCTCTCTCTCTCTCTCTCTCTCTCTCTCTCTCTCTCCTTCTCCATCTTTACCCTTTTTGTTCTTTCTTTCTCTGCCGGACTCCACAGTGATAAAAAAGCTGGTTGCAGGTATGAATTCCCTCTTGCTTCTTCTCTTTATCTCGGTCTGTCGCTCACATTTTCATTCACTCAGTGGGCCATGTTAATGTTTATACTGTACATTAATTAGCATTTTTATCTTATAACTTAATAATGTGCCCGTGTAGAATTCAACCACTCACCTTGCCCCATAACTGTGTGTGTGTGTGTGTGTGTGTGTGTGTGTGTGTGTGTGTGTGTGTGTGTGTGTGTGTGTGTGTGTGTGTGTGTGTGTGTGTGTGTGTGTGTGTGTGTGTGTGTGTGTACAGCTGCCCATCCCAGTTATGTGAGATGTGTGTTTGACGTACTAAGCCATAGTGGAATAGTTCCCTTCCCCTCTCACCTAGAGACTGGCCCTACACCAGTCTTACTAAGCTTCTTAACTAATGCAATGTTCTCAGAGAACGTTATTTTAATGCAACGTTTCTGTCATGTAGAGGGCCAGCTCGACCACGCCGTGCTGCTGCAGGTGATCAAGGAGCAGCAGGAGCAACAGAAGAGGCTTCTCGACCAGCAGGAGAAACTGCTGGCTGTCATAGAAGAGCAGCACAAGGAAATCCACCAGAAACTACCTGCTGGTGAGTGTACATATGATGCTTCATATCATAGGGGGCAGTGTTCAAGTAAAAATAAATGTGACAACGTGTTTTTAACTTAAAGGGGCTGAAGGTGAAGCAGAGAAAATCATCCAGGAGGGGGTGGAAGGTGGAGCAGCAAAGCCCAAAGAGTCTGGCCTGGACTCAGACCTGAAGCAGCCCAAGGAGGCAGCTGGAGCTGCCGTGGCCCAGAAACAGGTGCCGGGTGATGAGGTGGGGATTACCTGAAGTAGCTGGTCAGGCTCATTACAAGGAGGACGTCCATGTTGCACCTGGAGGAGAATCCCATAAGCAGAGTGAGCTGGGGGCCCGCGGAGTGCCACTGGGAAAGAAAATACCCGATGACATTCAGCCTGTACCTCAAAATGATCAGGTAGCTCAACTTAAAGATGAAGAAAGAAGCCTAGATAAGGAAAAGGAAAAAATAGAAATTCTTAAAGAACAGATAGAGAAAGAAGTGCAGGCGAGATTGGAAAAAGAACGGCTGGAAAGAGAGAAAAAAGAAAAGCTGGCCAAAGAGCAGGAGTTGGAGAAGGAGAGGATACAGAGAGAAGTGCAGGCGAGATTGGAAAAAGAACGGACTGGAAAGGGAGAGAAGAGAGAAGCTGGCCAGAGAACAGGAGCTGGAGAAGGAGAGGATACAGAGAGAAGTGCAGGCGAGGGTGGAAAAAGAACGGCTGGAAAGGGAGAGAAGAGAGAAGCTGGCCAGAGAACAGGAGCTGCAGAAAGAGAGAGCGCTGAAGGAGAAACTCTTACAGGAGAGGGCTGCAGCTGAGAGACTTCAGCAGGAGAGGCAGAAAGCAGACAATGAAATACTTGAGAGAGTGAAGAAAGAGAAAAAGGCGGAGGAGGCCCGGGAGAGGCTGGCCCAGATGGAGCGAGCCGTAGAAGACAGAAAGGCTGCGCAGGGGGCTGAGAGAGAAGACGGCGAAGCTTTGAAGAAAGGAGGACGAGACCTCAAAGAGAAAGTTGCTGCTGAGGTGGACCCCAGAGAAGGTGTGGAAGACGGGGCCGTCAAAGCCGCGGCTCACCCCCAGGGCTCCCACGAGAAGGTCAGGAACCAGGGAGCGTTGGATCTAAGGCGGAGGCGCAGGGCACTGGGACCAGAAGAAGCTGTAGTGCCCCCAAAGGAGATCAGGGTGCCCGGGGGGGTGCCGGGCCTGGAGCCCCTGCTGGAGCTGGGGGGCTCCAACCTGCACGCGGCCCTGGAGCAGCAGCTACTGGCCGGGGCAATGGTGCACTCGCGGCAGATTAAACAGGTCTCAGAGGATGAGAGAGCGAAATAACACACACAGATTCTCACTCCACGATTGGCCATCAAGTTCAACACAAACTATTAATACTTGATATCGTTGCCTTTAAATTCTTTCTTGCCTTCAGAAATGTTCACGGACAAAAGAGGAGCAGTTCTCTTTATTGATGCTGTGTACTTTGAAAATACCCCAAAGTCTTTATCAAAGAGCAAAGTGCATGTAAATATTAACTTATTTTTGTCTTTAGGGAGAATTTTGAAGAGGTTACTGTTGGAATGTGTACAAATCTATGCAAATACCCGGACGGATGTGTTAATGTTTGTATTTGAGTCACCTTATGTTTCATTCACCAGCTCTGTGCAGTCTGTGCATCGTCTCCCGTGCTGGTTTTCTGTTGCGTTAGTTTGTGTTCATGTTTCTTTGAGATGTAAATATTGTAATATTTGTTGTTCCTACATGTACCACAGGTTAGATGTAATGTGGGTTCAGGTAAGAACTGTTTCACTATACTTTGAAATGAAAGTAAGTGAGCGACGTACTGGAGCTACAATGTGTGGCCTTACTGTGCGATAGACAATGAAGCAGCTGAATCACGTTCCCAATCATTCCATCTTCAATAGCTGTTCCTTGATTTCTCAGTGCCTTCCAATCCATATGCTGCTGTTTTATCCAAACTAAATGTTTGCTTCCACTCCTACTGTAAACCGTACAGTAATCATGAGAGAATAACGTTGGGTTTAAGAGCGCGGAAGGAAATCTGGATCGTGTTTCTATGTAATCCAGCTTCTCTGAAGATTCCTCCATCAGTTGGCACTTGTACACATGTCGGACCTTTGCTTTGTACAACAGGCTATTTTTCTATGTGCATTGTATTTCTGTACATTTTGCTGGATAAGAATAAATAAAAACATTCTATTACACCCATGGCTGTTGGTCTGTGTTCCGACAAGAGGCAGAAGATATAAACGTTTTATTCAGTCTTACATACTAAAGAATGGAGCAGTAGTTCATGCTCCATTGCAACAACACACAGTTTCCATTTCAACAATGTCATAAAGTCAGTTGACTTCTCAACATCACATGTTTAGTTATTTTACAGGAACAAGTAGAGGAAGTGTTGTCCAGATAAACTGATGTGCTGCCGGCATCAGAAGTCGGTCAACACTCCATCTTCGTCTTTTCACAGTTGAAGCCGGATAGTTTGCATTCATTTGGCTTTTTTCTTGGCCTGTAATACAAAAATAAAAGAACTTTTCAATCACAGCCATCTCTGACTTAAATAACAGCAGCAGGAGGATTACTGACTGTCACTTACTGCATTTGTAAAGCAGGTCTTCAATGCTTCAAATTCCTTTGCACACATGTCCTTCTTCAGCTCCTGTCTGCCTGTGCTGGTAGCTGCCACACACTTTCCATACGTTGCTCCCTGAATCACACACAAGGCGATATTAGACGAACAGTCAGTTATCTGTCTGACCAGGAGAGTAGATGACTGATTTACAACAAAAAAGAATCCACATATATAATGAAAATGTTCTTTGTTATTCTTTTGTATGTTGTACATTAGTATAGTATATTGTACATAATGTGTGAATACTGCATGGATATGTTCTCTGTTTTTATATCTAATTTATTTCATATTATTCATTCAAATACTGTTTGTGTAGCATTTCATTTTGCAATCTTGAAGCTCAACCTATTCACCCAAAGCTAAATCCTAGCCAAACACAAAACAATGCGAGAGCTGAAAAGGTATATTAATATTTTAAATATATATATATTTTTAAAAATGCAATATGACACAAATATTTCAAATAAGTTTAACGTTAAATAATTATAAAATATTTTTTATTATTATTGGTAAGAGCAAGAGAGTTAAGCATTGAACTAAATTCAATTAAAAAAATAGGGAAAGACCTAAAAACAACAGTTTATTGGTGTGTTATTCATATTGTCAAAGTAACACATATATATTTAGGAGTAAAAGTGAGTAACGTTAGTTAATAACCAAAATTGTATTGTTATTTTACACTGAAATAATAAATTATCAACATCCACATGTCTGGAGATTATAGAAATTACAAAATAGATTTTATGTAACATTTTGAAATGCACTAAAGTAGCTGGAATTATGTTTAATCTGAGCTCAAGACATTCACAAAAGTGCACAGCACACTTTCCTTCCCTCAGCCATGAGCAGCGCTTACCTCTCCTGCACATTGTGCAAAAAGTTCCGGGAAAAGTCTCATTTTCTCTCGGCTGCGACTCCAGGCATTTGACCCAGACATGGTTGGTGTTCGTTAACAAAGCTACTTTACGTTCAATCTACAAACACAACAGAGGTGAAACAATAATGCTTCACAGTGTGTTAAATGTACTAGAAAACTTTAGAAGCATTTAAATGAAAAATACACATCAAGCAGCAGATGAAGCATTTTCTGTACACCATGGACAGCGCCATATTGTTGACCCTGTCATCAAGGAAGCCCCAGCAGGATATTCGGTAATGTGATTCGCTTATGTCCCCGTCAATCAAAATGTCATCGCGAGCGTTCTTGAAGCTGATTCGCTGTTTTTCGATCTTGGGTGTAACCTGAACGCCAATAGAATTTAACGATTGCTACTTGCTGTTCCGTGATTGGCTAGCTGTCACCTCAAGCGCCGCCTCCCCCTTGTACCCCTCGGACGAAGATGAGTAACCAGCAGCTAGGATTGCTAAATCATGGCAACATTTATGGAAAGACTTGCTTTTCTTCAGAAAGTAAGTGCTGTTTTCGGTCATTATTACTAGTTGTAAAAACCAGTAACAGCTGAACGGAGCATGACAAGTGTGTCGTACGTTAACGTGTCTATTTAAAGCTGTTAAGTTGTGCCAATACTAGCTAGCTGTTAGCTAGCATGCTACCAGCAAGAATAAACACATTTAGCAATTACATTTCATGGCATTTCTCAGTTGACCTGCCAGCTTGTTTCGTTAAAGTCTTAAAGCAGCAGACATACGGCACTGTTATAACTGCCTGTTTGGTACCCTCGTGCCGTGTGTGTGTGTGTGTGTGTGTGTGTGTGTGTGTGTGTGTGTGTGTGTGTGTGTGTGTGTGTGTGTGTGTGTGTGTGTGTGTGTGTGTGTGTGAAGAAACTGTACACATGTTAGACTGTAATCATATGTTTGTGCGATGCTCATGGGGTACACAGGTCCTCTAGTGTCAGCTTTGAACTTGTGTCACACTTTTGTTTACCATTATCATTCCTCCAACTGAAGGTCCCGACTCTGATGAAGGCTACTGCAGATGAGGAGAACCCCTGTCCTGGATACCTTTTCCAAGATATTGGAAGTATCCTTTGTCAGCTTGTGTTGTGTTCCAGCCAGCAGCTGCAAACTCTGAATATACATATTATATTGCCGCACACATAACACGTGAATGGTTCAGTCGTATTTAATCATGTTAAGAGAAAGTGTATCACTGTGGACACTATGTGTAGAAATGCATTTCTCAATGTACAGCTGCAACCATTAAACTAATTCATTAGTAGATCGACAGAAAAATTATAGCCAGCTATTTTGATAATCATTTTGTTAATAACCTTAACCTCCATCCTACTGTAGAAATCTCCCACGAGTCCACAGGATGCGCTCAGTGTTTGTTGGAGTATCTTCTGGAGAGGCTGCAGGTGGACTCCTGTCATGTCAAGCTTAAGGTGAGAACATTGTTATTATTCAAGCTTCTGTCTGTAGCATGAAACTGTGCCGTGTAGCCAGGATGTATAAAGTTTTAAATCTCAGTGATTCTCCTGCCTCTGCTGTCTGTGAGTAACTCGAGGTTCTGTTCATGCTGCCGGTGTTTCAGGTGCTGAAGATCTTTGTCCATCTTTGTGGTCATGGCTCAAACCATTTCCTCACAGAACTTCGAAGGAACTCCACCTTCATCCAGCAGGCGTCAGGTTAGACATTGTGCTTATCGCTACATTTTGACTCTCCCTTGGCTGTGGCCGCTCCGTCACCTGAATACTCACTCGCCGTCGGGTGTTTTGCTTTTTTAAGTTTACAGCGGCCCTCCTGATCCCATCCACGGCACAGCATTGTACCAGAAAGTGAGAAACACAGCACAGGTGAGCCTCAGGCTGCTTTTCATTCATCATGTCAATCATACATCTGTGACCGATCATCAAACGCACTCGTATTTCTACTTTTTCTATTTGCAGGAAGTGGCCAGGTTGCTGTTCACAGATCCAATTTCCACCAAAGGCAACGTCCCCCAGCTCAACCTAGCCCTCCCAACGATGGGTGAGTATTGCTTAATTTAATTAGTACCAGACTTCACACACATCAGTTAATTACACGGTCATGTAAGGTTTCAGGCCTTTTTTTAATATTAAAGAATTACAATTCAAAACACTGCTGTTGACGGACTTAACCTGCAGCTTCTTGCTTTTTGTTACTGATAAAAGAGACGGTAGATTTGATGAAGAGATTCATTAGATAAGGAGCTTATTAAATGTAGTATTTAAAGGGACAGTGTGTAGAATTTAGGAGGATCTATTAGCAGAATATAATATCCATAACTATGCTTTCATTAGTGTGTAATCACCTGAAACTGTTTTTGTTACCTGGGAACGAGCCGTTCAGATCTATATAGTGAGCCCATGGTGCTCCATGTTTCTACAGTAGCCCAGAACGGACAAACCAAACTCGCTCTAGAGAGAGTTTACGTTACCTGAAGGCCACCGTAGGTTCTCTACACGCCTGGGAAGGAGGAGTGAGCGGAGGAGCGAGCGGAGGAGTATTCAGTTGGTTGTAATCTCACTGCTGGATGCCACTAAATACACACGGGTCCTTTTCACCAACATGGAAACTAATCAGTCAGAGCCCATTCCTACTGCCCTCTGTAATAATACCGTCCATCATCTGACATATTAGAGAGAACATGAGCGTCTATAAGCAGGTTGAACGACTTAAATCAGTGACATAAGGTTCTTTGTATTCGGTGAACTGAAAGTACAATAGGTCTCCTGTGTGTCTCTGTCCAGGTATGGGCTCAGCAACTTCCCACAGGTCAGGAATGCAGGGCTTTGGATACAGTCCAGGGAAGCAGGGTACAGGTGAGTGATAGACCACACACACACACACACACACACACACACACACACACACACACACACACACACACATATCCAGTCAAGCTTATCTTCTGTGTCAATGTGTTTTGTTTTTTTAAGTCTTTACCTGTGCCTCCCAGCAGGCAGTGACTCACTGCTGGATAAGATCCAGAAAGCTGCAGAGGTGATGGCCAGCGCTGTCCTCCCCCCAACTGAGCACCAAGGCATCCGTCTCCATGACAACCATTACCGGGCAGTAGCCGCGCCCTCTACGCCCATAGAGGTGGCCGTGCCTGCGTGTGCCTATAACCTGCCGGCTCACACACCAAAAGGTCAGACGTTGTCGGTGTGATGGGGAAACGTCTAAATCCAAGGGTTGAATCTCAAATATGTTAAATTAGGCACGGGACGATGCGTGTTTCCATTATTCTTACCAAAACAAATTATATATATATAATAAAAAGGAACTCATATTAAGTTGATCGTGGTGAATTTATATATATATATTTGTTTTTATATATATTTTTATATTTATATATATATATATATATATTATATATTATATTATATATATATATATATATATATATATATATATATATATATATATATATATATATATATATATATATATATATATATATATATATATATAAATTCACCACGATCAACTTAATATGAGTTCCTTTTTATTCCGATACGCAATCAAATCCTACATCGTCTCATCCCTAGTATGTATCCTTGATCTTCTCTCTATGTGACAGTGTTTTTGTGACTTCTACTACCGCATGTCTTCACTACAGCATTGACCCAGCGGTGCCCGGGGCAGGTGGGAGGCGGCTGGGAAGAGACGGACAGCGGCAACAGCTCCTCTCACAACTCCTCTCAGGATATGGCGGCTAACAGCAGGACCTCTGTGGGCAGCAAGTCCGCTGATACCGGGAGCCACTCGGGAGCCAGCAGAGAGAGCAGTGGCGACCTATCAGAGCGGTGAGTGGCAAAGTTAAACTCACAATGTAGTCACATTTAAGAGCTGGTAGATTCGTCTTATTCTACACATATTCTCACTTCCTCCATGACACCGTCTGGTCTCCAGGGTGGAAGCCTTGCAGTTGGGCGACTGTGGCCAGGAGATGGCACTCATCAGCAAACTGACTGAAGGCTCCAGAGTTTTCCTGTCCAGAGATGAGAGTCAGCACTTCATCAAAGAGTCAGTGCATCTGAAATCAGACTGGGAATACTGCAGATTCTCTCTTTTGTATGATTTTTATTTAGTAAACGGCCGGATTTCTGTGTCCTTTAATCTGCCAGGTGCTCCATTCTCAACTGTGAGGTTGTGGTGGAGCTGCTCTCAAGCAAGCTTCAAGATCCCTCGAACACCGTGAAGATGGTAACAATGGTTAAGATTCACTGAAGATCCACGTTTTCTTTAGAGCAGCGTTGCAGTCCCAATATACATATCTTTGTTTCCCTCCAATCCTGCAGCGAGCACTGTGTGCGGAATCATGCCTCATGACCTCTGACCTCCTCTCCCTTGAACAAATGTTTGGCGCGACACAGCGACGGCTCCGGCAGCTGAGCGAGGGGGCTCCAGGACCCGTGGCCAACAAAGCCACCAAGGTAAGAGAGAGCGATGGGACAGAACTAACCATGAGGCATCACGAGGGACGTTTTTGCCTGAAGTGTAGCCAAAATTCAGACACTTAAGAGCAAAAACGTTCCCATTGAAACTCGTTTTAAAGCATAAAATCACATTCTATCATATCAGATAATATAATATATCCTTTTTATGGCAGTTGATGGTGTATTTCTTATTTCCTTTTACCAGATCCTGCGGCAGTTCGAGGCTCTGATGGGTGGATCTGTGCACGCTCTGAGGCAGGATGCAGCGACCAGCAGCCATCAGGTTCATCAGCTTCCAGCAGCTACATACTTCGACCCTTTACTACCAACCCAGTCTGCTGACAACACCAACACCAACCTCAACCATCACCAGCCTGACGTCTCACACACAGGTGTCCCCCAACCACCATCTCCCCCTTCTACTCTGGCCTCCTTGGCCCAGAGAGACTCCTCGGGGGAGCTGACGAATGACTGCGATGAGGAGAAACTTTCTCCCATTCTGCACGAGTCAAAGCAAAACCAGGTGGAGCCAGTCAGGACTGCTGAGGTTCGATTGGTTGCTGAAGAATCGGAGCTTAACACAGAGGGGAGCTCTTCCCCTCCAGCTGAGCCGCCCAGTGAGCCGCCCTGTCTGAGCAGACTGTCGCTGTTCAGCGGCATGGAGCTGGTGACTAAAGGGAGGCCTCTGTGTAAGAGAGGACTCATCCCAGACAGAGACGGACATGATGGGCGACAGCTTAAGGGAGAATCTAACTGTGCATAACAGCATCTGCATTAGTAAAACCAGAGCTCCTTTAATTTACACTTCCGTCGCATGTGATGGCAGCCAACCAGTATCGGCCTTCTCATTTCTTAACTTTTGACCACTGGCCCACTTTTTACAGCTGGATCGATCCCAGTTAAGCCAATGATGTCGACATGTTTAGAAATCTAATTGTATGAACCAAGATCAGATCTGTACGCTTATAACTACGTATAGACGGCAGATTCACATTATGTTTAAGGATTTTCTGTTCTTATCTATATGGTGCCTCCTTGTATTTTAAGCAGCAGATTGGGCTGAGACGGATGTGGGACACTTTGAGTGAGTGCAATCCACAGTTGGCATGAGAAACCCCTCAACGGTTATACATGAGGACTTTGCTATAAGCTGTTTGCTGGCTGAGGTCTAATTTCTAAAAGTATTTACCAAGAATGCTTGAATTACAGGTTGTTATTGACAGTTGCTTTATCTCAGGATTCCTTTTAGCTAACTAAGAGCTCTTACGCCTCTGAGGGAGAACGCCCTCGATTTGTAATTTGCACAATTGCTTTTCTTATGGACTCATAAACCTGCAAGAGAGTTGTCTTCCATATTTTTTGGTACTAAACTATCGTCAGTGTAAATGTTATAAGTGATAGTTTACAAATGATTTACCCCGTCTACCCTGTATTGATTAAAACCCTGAGAGTGCATGTAAAGACTAAGAGAACTAATGGAGGAGTTCATTAAGATTGTTTTTCGTGTGGAACATTTGCAATCAGCGTAAAGCAAAATATCAGCAATTTCATGAGCGGTTGTTTGTGTAACCAAATAAAAGGCAGATTACCGTCGCTATCGCGCCATTGTTTCCGTTACATGGCTGTGTGGAGGAATGTGCGACACACTACTTGCCAAAATGGTAATTCAACCTAGCGATACGTACAATGAACGCCACTGATGTTTTTTTGTCTCAGTGAACACAAGCTATGCTGAGGAACAATAAAACCTGCTGTATTTTCTTACAGCACTAACTGCTACACAAACGAGTCTTGTTTTACTGCATTTAAATGTGTCAGTGACATGTTGCAGACATGTTGCAGACATCGCTTTCAGCAACGCTTTTATTTCAATGTCAAATGATTTTGGAAAATTACATAAAATATCACTTTCACATCTCATTTTATTTGCAACACAGTGTACTGGTCATTGTTTTAACCATACATACAACAAGTATGGCTGACAGGCGTATGACGCGTACACACACACACACACACACACACACACGATGTGTAAAATGTTAAAGTAAACACAAGGTAACAAACTTGAGCGCTTTTTTTGTGTTGAGGCCGTTTCTGTGAGACGCACTGTGCCCAGAACTACACTGCCTGAGCCGCAGACTCCGGGGCCTGCTGCTCTCACAGCTCTATAATTAGCCAGGGTCTAATCTGAGGTTGGGTTTTTGGTGATGCGGCTCATGAGGAATCCGTTTCAATACCTTGAACCCGCCGACCTTCCACAGCAAAACATTTGGATTCATTTAGATTGTGAAAGTAACTGCAAATGCACTATAGTTTAAAAGGAATACCTCACCCACAGAAGGATCATTTGTATGTAAGTTCACTCCCCACGCGTTACCTTGAATTAGTAAAGAAAACTTCTCGCATGGCTCCAACGGTGAACGAAGCAACGAGAAAGCGGTTTAACTCTCGCACAACTCGTGCGGTATAATCCAGGTCTCTAAATCAAAGTAACTACTTCGTTGGGAAGGAGTTTGTAAACGATGTTTTGCTGTTAAATGCGTACAAATGGTGATTTTGTAGGTGAGCGTTTCCTTTGTCACTTTGGTTATAGAAAACAAAGAAGGCCTATGATTTTATTTTACTGGATTGTTTTTAATAATGCTCCATGGGAGTGAGTCCATTGGCCTCCATGTTCTTTTGTGAATGGGATCACAACAACCACTCCCACTTCAGACACAAGCATGCGGCTGACTTCTCCAGTCGAGAGTAAACAGAAAGAGGAGTTATTGAGTAAAGTGCTTCGCTTTATTTAGTTTTGCAAGCACTTTGGGTCATCACGCGTTACTTGTGATTAGCACCAATGAAAATGTCCACGCATCAACGCACGCATTTAAAGAGAATGATACCTCTTTATAAAGTGCACAGGGTGCGTGCACACACACACACACACGCACAAACACACATCAATACTGCACAGAAACCACAGTGGCTGGGCCATGGAAAGGCAAATGTGCTTATGGTCTTGACAAATGGTACATAGTGAGGTGGGGATGAGCTTTTGTGCCCAAAAATCTGTAAACCTCCCCACACATCATCCCCTTCCCCCTGACCCGAGTGCATCGCTTGAGGCTTTCTGAGGAGGAGCCCCCGTGCCAGTAGTGTCAGCACTGATGGGCGAGGGACAAAAGGTCAGGAGAGGGGTCAGAGGTCACAGTCATGTTGAGCCTGGTCGCCCTCTGGTCTGCAGGCTACTGAAGTGCGCCTCCCTCAGGACTCTGTTGATGGAGTCGTAAGAGACACTGCTGCTGTCGCCATGGAAACCAGACTGCAAGGAGCTACCGGAGTCTTCAGGCGTTGGGCTGGGGGAGTACTGAGTGATGCGGTTGTTCTGGCTGTGTATGCACGGCCTGGTGCTGGCCACTATTGCTCTCTCCGGACTACTGATCCCATTACTGCTGTCACTGCTGGAAGACTGCAAAAAAACCAGAACAGAGATGGGCTCTGAATTGTAGCTTCATGGATGGATGCAGATTACATGCTGTAAATAAAACATTCTGTGCTTTTGCTGACAGTCGTGCATCGCATATCGAGTCACGTGTATTCATACACACGATAGCATATTAAATGACCTTGAAAGACTTTCATCACATACGTCTTTGTGATGGTCTAAAGACGAATGTCAAGATCAAGTTCAGTCTCACCTCCGAATCCAAATCTGACACAAGCAGGCTGGGACCCCCTCCTGACCTCTTGGCCTGAGGACTCAGCTGCGGGTCCTCCTCACGGTCAGAGCTACGGTGTCGTTTCCTGTGCAGAACAGAAATGAAAGTAACAAAGAGCTTCGTGAGTGTAGAGGATATTAGAGTGAACTTACAATTAAGAAGGAGAGTGTGACAGGCAGGGGGAGGGAGATTGGGCAGAGAAAGGAAGCGCATCAGAAAGAGAGAGAACATGAAGAGGAACCCAAAAATAGCAACTCACACTCAGGCAGTTACATGATCAGACATGTGGCGCTCCCATTATGAAGACACATTCATTAGCATAACTTTACTGGGATTGAACATACAGTGTGGGTATTATACTGCTTTATCAGACTCAATGTCTTGGTTCTTGATGACTGTAATAAGGGATTTAGTTACAATACAACAAAGGCATGCCATTATTAGACGTAATAGTGTATGTAACGATGAGACTGAATGAATGACGAAGATGTGTAAAAATGGTTATTCCCGTTACCTGCTGTCAGTGAGCATTTCTGCAGTCTTGACGGATGTTTTTTTGGCAAAGAGAAAGGTTGACACTCCTTGTGAGCCTGATCTTATTTTAAATCTTTGGCTGTGTTACAGTACGACCCTTTCATAGAAACTCAGTATGGCAAGCTTCCTCTCATTACATCAGAAACTCTCGGGATGTGAGTGAGCGATCTCCAGGCGGCTGAAGAAGCACAGGTCTCCGTCGGAAAGCTCAGCTGTGTTCAGACCGGTCACTGCTCCCAGTCCAGTCCGCCTATACCTCGGTGCTGGAACAAACTGCTACTGGGCGTCCGGAAGCTAACCAGCTAACTAGTTAACTAGCTAACCAGCTAACTACTAGGTATTCTCGTTTACGCAGTGAAATCTCGAGAAACTCCAGGCATGACAGCAAAAGGGAGCGAGCTAGCCTGCTAGCTGCTACTGTGCAACGTAATATATCAGCTAACTACTTCAGCTAACTACAGCTGCACTAACGTTATGCTAACTGAAAGTTCTTCCGCTATCGTACTCCGTCCACTTGCCGTTAGTCGCGGTTAACGGTCGCCTGTACTTGACAGCACTCCGACGCGAAACAAACTAAATGAGTAAAAGTTCAAAATACAGTTTTAATGTTGTCCGAAGTCCAACATTAATAGCCCAGACTCCGCGGTCGTTAAGTGAGCCATAGCAGCGACGAGCTCTTCTTCGCTGAACGTTTCCCGAAGAGCTCCGCCCCTCTGTTTACATGACGTCATCGGAATAAGTACAAAACGGAAAAACGACTTCCGGTATCAACATGCTGAACTACTTGTCCAATTTAAAACACATTATTCTAAAAAAAAAAATCCACGATTAAGTTTATATATTTTTGCATTGTTGAACAGAAGTGTATATAATACAGTAAAAGCTGTACATTTCTCAGATCAGAATTTAAATTCTCAAAATGACTTGTTCAACCTCCACGTCATCTTGTCACGTGGGCACATCATAAACGCAATTTTTCATTATTGTTGGATGAATTGGAAATGATTGGGTACACTTTGCTATCAGGCTCATTCATTCTATAGAAAGGTAAACATTATTGGGTCAAATTTTAGTTTTCACACAATATTTGTCATGAGCAGCCATAGGGAGTCAATTTCACCTATAGCCTACTTCATTTGTAACCATGTCAATACTGTATATCTCTCTTGCAGAAGAAGGTGATCCAGCACTCCAGCTTTGGTCTCCAATCATCAGGATTTGCTTAAACTTTACATCAAGTACACAAAAGAAGAAAGGCATCTTCTGGAGGAAGGATTCCACCCAAGGCAGCAGCCGGGTTCCCTTTTCCAACCCATCACAGTGCACTCTGACCCAGACTAGATCTCCGTTCACCCTGAGGAGCCTCAAGACTTTGAGAACTTCTACAGAGACCCTTCC
This sequence comes from Cottoperca gobio, assembly GCF_900634415.1. Classification (NCBI taxonomy): domain Eukaryota; kingdom Metazoa; phylum Chordata; class Actinopteri; order Perciformes; family Bovichtidae; genus Cottoperca; species Cottoperca gobio. Next base: position 16,628,929 of record NC_041373.1, on the reverse strand, counting down.
TGCAAGACACAGAAATGCAAGCCACAATACTATTTATATTCAAGTGAGTGTGTGTGTGTCTAGCGGGGTTGGAGCCTCTGTATTCCTCAGTCCTTGTGAAGTGTGTGGGTGTGTTTGTGAACATGATCACACAGCATTATCCACAATAAGATGGCTGTATATTTTTTTATGATTCATTTATTTGTAAGAATAAATAACAAGAAGCAAAATACCATGACACAAGAATAACATGGACAAATAACATAACATGATATAATAAAATATAAATGAAACAAAGACAGGCAAGGATAACTGTGGGGGTGAAAAGCACAAATATAAATAAATGATTAGTATCCACCAGCGTATCACAAGGTGTGGTCAATGACAGCTCTATTCAAGATGGCCAAGGAATCACATTAATTCCTCATATTGTGCAGCCCCACTCAAAAAAACATACATTTAAACAACATTTAAGACATACGCTAATGTTTTCTGTTTTGTTTTATTTATACTGTATGAAAACAATGAGTTAGTGTTTTAACCAAAGAACATGTATGGACAAAATAGGTCCATAAATACAAAGTAAAAGAAAAAATGCAGAGATCTCCAACTAGAGTCTGCATAATGTTGCTTTGGTATTCAAATTCGATTCAAATTTTAAAAGAAATTATTTGTCTGACGGGGGCAATTTGTAGTGCCATGTAGAGTAAGAAAACACAACAAGATTATCTAACTGTACACAATATGATGATGTGAAATTATAATTATCTTGGTGCAAGACATTAATTACGAAATAATATATTGTGAAATAATAGTAGAGCAAAAATAACTGTACCGGTACTAACAACTGTAAGTGTTTATTATTGTTTTCTCTGCACACGTTGGTGACCTGCTACAATTCCTGTGGAATGGGAAACCAAAAGATGCTTTTAGTATTGTTGGAATCACAATGATTGACCTTCGAGAGCTTTGTCTTTGGAGAGGCTTCTGGGTGAGACTTTAACACATTGTCTTTACCTTTTACCTTTCTCCGTGATTATTGTTGATAGAGTCGCCACACTTAATAAAAATGCACCTATGCATCTCAACATACTGTTAATCTGTCCAGACAATGTCAAGGAAGATAGAAACATTGCTTCATAGTTGAGGGATTTCTATCCACAATCGGTAGTCTCGTGGTGTAATGTTGTTGAGCTGCCACTAGATGGTGCTAAAGTAAAATACATACAACCCAGGAGAGACTTTGTTGTCCTCTCTGTTGTCTCACATTTGCTTCAGGAATGGGCGCATGAGAATGAGAATGGCGAATGAGAGCAGGGAGGTGTCCCCCGGCAGTCTAAGCCTATAGCAGCATAACTAAGGGCTGATCCAGGGCAAACCTGAGCCAGCCCTAACTATAAGCTTTATCAAAGAGGAAAGTCTTTAGCCTACTCTTAAATGTGGAGAGTGTGTCTGCCTCCCGAACACAAACTGGAAGCTGGTTCCACTGGAGAGGAGCTTGATAGCTGAAGGCTCTGGCTCCCATTGTACTCTTAGAGACTCTAGGAACCACAAGTAACCCTGCAGTCTGGGAGCGTAATGCTCTAGTTGGTTTATAAGGTACTATGAGATCTTTAAAATATGCTGGAGCCTGACCATTAATTGCTTTGTAAGTCAGGAGAAGGATTTTGAATTCTATTCTGCATTTTACCGGGAGCCAGTGCAGAGCAGCTAATACAGGAGTAATATGATCCCGTTTCCTTGTTCTTGTCAATACACGTGCCGCTGCATTTTGGATCAACTGAAGAGTCTTAAGCGACTTTTTGGGACAACCTGATAACAATAAATTGCAGTAATCCAGCCTTGAAGTAACAAATGCATGGACTAGTTTTTCTGCATCATTTTGAGACAGGACGTGTCTTATGTTTGCAATGTTACGTAGATGAAAGAAAGCAGTCCTTGAGATTTGTTTTATGTGGGAGTTAAAAGACAGATCCTGATCAAAGATGATGCCAAGATTCCTTACAGTGGTGCTGGAGGCCAAGTTAATGCCATCCAGAGCTTCTATGTCATTGGAAAATGTGTTTTGGAGGCGTTTAGGGCCAAGTATAATAACAAGAAGTTGCTAGACATCCAAGTTTTTATGTCCTTAAGGCATGCTTGAAGTTTAGCCAATTGATTGGTTCCGTCTGGTTTAATTGATAGATATAATTGGGTATCATCCGCATAACAATGAAAGCTTATAGAGTGGTTCCTTATAATATTGCCCAAAGGAAGCATATATAAGGTGAATAGAATCGGTCCAAGTAAAGAACCCTGCGGAACTCCAAGACTGACTTTGGCTGTCATGGAGGATTTATCGTTAACTCGTACAAACTGATATTTGTTAACTGAAGTGTATAAAGATGAGACCTCATTCCTCAAACGGTATCATTGCTTGACAGACCTTTGTACTGTATGCTCTGATCCTTTCTGCAGAAAGCCTTCTTTATAATAAAATACTCAGAGACAAACTTTGGACCGTTTGAGCATCTTTGTCAACAGAACTTCCACCATAGAGCCCTCCTCCCCGGCTCAACGAGGGTCACAGTGCTTTTTTTGGCACTGTGTGCACCATTTTTGTAGTTCCCTCTTGGATCCCGCTTACGATCTGGCACACAATGTTTTTATAAAGTCCCAAACACAGCAAAAAAGAAAAAGATCAAATACATGCAGAGGGCGGGGCTCCTGCTCAAATCACTTTTTCTTTATTGTGATTCATTGAACACATTTTCATTACAAAAATAGATGTGATTCTGACATAACACATCACATAACAGTGCATTGTCAGCTTGGTGACACTTTGATTAAAAGTAAAACATTTTTAATAAGATCCCCTGAGCTTTATGTAGTTTCACTAACAAGAGTTAAAGAATTAGTGCAAATGTATCGTTCTTACAGCTTCATTGGCGTCACAGTTTTTACAGTCGTCATTATGGTATTGATTGACAGCAAGTAATTAGTTTCAGCTTCAGTTTAAGGTCTTGCTCCTGGAATATGCAAAACTGAGGAACCTTCATTAACGTTGCATAACTCGTGGTCCATTGTGAACACGTCCATACTTTCCAGCCATATCTCAAGCAAGACTACATGAAAATCTTTACTCACATAAAGCTAATGTAATAGTATACCCTTTTACATGTAAAGAGTATTTAGTGTAGAAAAACACTGTTTGGTACATCAGGTACGTAAGGCATAATTGCTACATACATATTGTGATGTAAAAGTTGTAACGATTGCTCTCATAGCCCAGATCCACAGATCATAAACACTTTTGGTCTTTCTTTTCATTGCATTAATTTCACTTCAGCATCTGCCAGCTGTAGTCTTTATATAACTCGATTTTATTACCGTTATCTAATCAGCTCAAGCAAAACATATAACCTCCTGGTCGTCTTTCGAGGCCCCCCGCTTGTCGATTTCAGAGCATTCCTGTGGACAGTCCGTCTTTTTGTCCAGTTCATGCACTCTACTCTTTTCCTCGGAGTCTCCTTCCCGTTCATATTTGTCTTTGGCACATTTTGAGTTCCTCCTTCTACAGAGTAATCCTTTCTTAGCAGGTTTAACCAAACCCAGGAACACGGCACTAATTCCCATGCCGATTGCACAGGAGTAGAAGGCTGATCCATAGTTCTGAGTCAAATCCACCAGCAAACCTGGGGAGAGAGAAAACACGAGAACAACGGTTTTATAACAACGGTTTTATAACAACAGTTTTATAACAACGGTTTTAGAATGTCTTCTGGGGCTGAGAAAATAATTTCACTTCAGTTATGGCTTGAAGACAATTTTTTACGTAAAGTCTGCATTACAAACTGACACATACAATAAAGGAGGGGTGTAAAGAAAGAAGCAATCACGTTGCATTATGGGAAATGTAGGATCCAGTGGGCAGTTTTGACCATTCTTTTTGTTAATCTGTCTCTTGTAAATCCTTAAATTTATAGAAGTGAAGTACAACTATTTGGATATCAATTCAATATTTAAGTAATTTTTAATAGACTTTCTGCTTTTTCTCTGTTTTATATTATATTAACTGAATATCTTTGTGTTTTGGACTGAAAAAACAAGACATTTAAAGACATTGGACCTTGGACTGAGAAACTGTGATGGACATTTTACTAATTTATTGACAAAACAAATATATCGAATAATCTAGAAAATAATTGTCATATTAAAACAATAATTTTCTAATATATAGGAATAACTTTAGATGTAATCTGATCTACATTACATAAATCAGATTGCTATAAAACCAAACTAGAACTCAAAACCTAACCAAAGTCCTGTTGCTTTGCATTAAGTCATTGCCTGCTGCTCTACCTCCCTCTAGCTCTCCATCGTTCAGCTTTGATTTTACTGAGAGTATACAGTCAATGAAACACATAAACCCTCCTTGTGTGTTAAAAAGCAGCACTAAAGATAAACATATCAATACAAGATAACTCTTACCTCCAAGTGGGGGTCCAGCCAGCCCAGCAAAGCTTTGTATGAACACATAGACGCCAGCAGCTGAAGACATCTTCTCTATGCCCACCACATCATCTTCGGCCAGCATGGGGATGTGAGTGCATGCTAGGGTTCCCATAAAGAACCCATAGAAAGCGCAGCACACAGCCAGGCCGTAGAACTCCGTAACCAAAGCAAATCCAATCAGATCCACAGTCATTATAATCACACATACGAGAAGCACGAGCAGCTTCTTTTTCCTGAACCGCTCCCGCGTCAGGATCCACCCGATGGAGAATCGGCCAAAGATTTCAGCCACAGCCATGATGGAGAGCATGTAGGTGGCCTTGCCCCGGTCCACACCTCGACTCACACTCAGCTCGATGATGTAGAGCGGAGGGGCGAAGAAGCCGAGCGTGGCGAACAGCCCGAACAGAGAATAGAGGATGAAGCTATGCTCTCTGAGGATGGAGAAATCTATAAGTTTTGAATTCTTTGCAGACTGCTTTCCATCACCCGATTTCATTTCCTCAGCTTTCATCACTTCGCTCTTTTCCTTCTCTGTTTTAAACCCAGTAATCGCTGCCTCGCCGTTTTCCACACATTTCCTCGCTTCTTTGTGCGGTAAAGTCTTCTCTTGGCTGCTGTCATCTGTGTCTTTCAGAGACTGGACGCCAGAGTCTCCAGTGCTCGAAGAGCCTCTGCTCAGCTCATTGTCCACACAGTGGGAGGTATTTTGTGCATTTGAGGTATTGTTTATTAAAGAGTCCTCTGGGTTCGTGCTCTCTACATTCACTGGTGTACTGAGGGCTTCCAGCTCCTTTAGGGATGATCCGTCAGTCTCATGGGTTGCTCTGGGTTTGATAATGATTGGCCGAAGCAGAGCACCAAAGATGATGATGGTACCTTGCAAAGCTCCTATAACTGCCATGGTATGTCGCCAGCCAATGTGGCCCTTCAATACAGAAAAGGCTGAGAGGCAAGAGGAAGTATTTAGTGAATGTTGGGCATAAAAGAAACAGAGGACATGACATTGGTGCAGTCAGTGGTGCATATAGCTGTGCCTGTCTAGATTTAAAGGATAAGGCTAGCAATGTTCAATATTTCTGTCCAATAAAAAGACTAAACACAACAATGTGTTGGTCTGTCTCTCAATACCTGTCTAACCCTTCTCCTTTAAGATAGTCTTCCAAAGACTACATGCTCTTGCACTCACCTGGTGCTAGCGCAAACATGGACAGGGACTCTCCAGTGGAAGCCACAGCTGTGACCAGAGACCGCCGACGAGTGAAATACTGAGCCAGGATGGTCACAGTGGGCAGGAAGGTCAGACAGTAGCCCAGACCTGCACGGAAGAAAAGATTTTAAATTGTAATTCAGCCAGACACAGCATTAGCATTAGCATGCTCAAATAGGTAGACAAGGGCAGAAGAAAGTCAATACCTGCAACTACTCCATAGGTGATGTACATTTGATTGATGGAGCTGGTAAAGCTGGTTGCAATGGTACCCGAGGCAATAAGAAATCCTCCAGTCATAACAACGAACTGATACCCAAAGCGGTTCGTCATCACAGAGGAGAGAGGACCTGAGGACCGATGCAGAACTGCGTTGTTAAACCTTCGGACTATAATCCAGTGATTCTCACAACTCATTTCATTTAAATCCATAGTCTGTATTTTACTCGGTTTTGCAGGGTTGCACCCACAAAACCTTATCAGCTGTACTCACCATTAAAGGTCATGACAAATATGCAGATGGCAACAATCCAGGAGATCCGACTGTTGGTCTCCCCAAACTCCTCCATTAGGTCCTGGAGGAAGATACCGAAGATCTTGATGGTGCCATAGGTGAAGACTTCCACCACGAAGAACACCATGGCCACCACCCATCCCCAGCCTCCATCAGGGGCTTCTGGGTACACATTAGGCCCCAAGAAACGCGCCCCCTTGACCCCACACAGTGCCATGTCCTGTAAAGAGAGATGTGAGTTTGAGTGACTGGCATAGTGGGTCAGTAATCTGTTAAATCATGCAGTGTGCCGATGTGGTCAACAAAACGTGAACCCCATACCGTAGGAGCTGAGATGGGCGTACCGAGACTGCAGAGCTGGAGCGAAGGTAAAGGCTAAGCTAACGGCAAAGTACAGACCGCGTGTGACGTCATTCACTTTACTATCGCTAGACTGCAAACCCAACACCCAGAAGCTTTCATTGCCATATCAGGAGACTTCAATCATGTAACTCTAGACTCCACACTACCAGACTTTCATCAGTTTGTAAGCTGCCCCACCAGAAAGAACAGGACATTAGACCTCCTGTATGCTAATGTAAAGGGTGCTTACACTGTCACCCCCCCCCCCCCCTCCCCCCACTGGGGAAGTCTGATCACAACCTAGTGCTGCTGAAACCACAATACAAACCAAGGATCCAGACACAACCTACAACCACACGTTCCTTTAGGAAGTGGTCTCCGGAGGCAGAGGAGGCTCTGAGAGACTGTTTTGAGTCTACTGACTGGAGCGTCCTGCAAGAACCACACGGTGAAGACATTGAGGGGGTGCCCACCGCGCACCTCCCTACACACCCCCGCCCCTGCCTTCACTTCCCCCAACACAGCCACCCAGGCTGCCCCCAGGGACTATGCAAATATGGACACTCTTCATAAGAAAGGGCAGAGTCGTCTGTACTTCCTGAGAAGGCTGGGGTCCTTCAAACTCTGCAAAAAACTGCTGTTGATGTTCTACCAGTCTGTGGTGGCCAGCGCTCTCTTCTATGCTGTGGTGTGTTGGGGAGGAAGCAGCAAGAAGAGGGACGCTGGGCGGCTGGACAGACTGGTGAGGAGGGCTGGCTCTGTAGTGGGCACAGAGCTGGACTCCCTGGTGACAGCTACAGAGATAAGGACCCTTGATAAACGGTTATCAATCCTGGACAACGCCCACCACCCTCTGCACAGCACGTTCACCCGGCAGAGGAGCGTGTTCAGCGGCAGACTGCTGTCCCTGTCCTGCTCCACAGACAGGCTCAAGTTAATTTTTTTTTCAGGCTTAATTTTACTCTTATTTTATTTTAATTCTTATTTGTACTTTACATTTGTAATGACGGGGGGGGTAATGTTGTATGTCATGTCTTTTAGGCTACTGGATGTTTGATATACAAACACTGTCAGTGCTGACAGGAGGAAAAGGCAGCAGTTGATGTTGAGCCGCTCTTTGCTCAAGGCTGGGCCTAATGAATGATCAATGTAAAAGCACATTAGGTAAGATCAGTAATAAAGTTTTAGGAGTAGATCTAAACCCATTAAAATGATCCTTTCGCCCCGGTTCTGAGTAAAGCATTAAAATGACATATGTTGAGCCATATGGGAGTAAAATGGTGCACAGTTCTATCTACAAATTGGTCGTTTTCAACACTTTTTCTTCTTTACAGTAAGCAGGGTAACTCAAATTCACTTTTACTCTATTACAACTGATACAACTACTTAAATCGTTTTTTATTTTCAATGTAACAGAACTAAAAGCTACACTTGAACAGTCAACATAGAGGTATAAGACACTATATTTAAAGGAACTGGATAAACACTAAGTGTAAATATTTACTTAGGCAGCTGAAAAGGAAAAGGAAAAGGTTAATGGGCCTTGAGTTTAGATTAGTATGTCAAACTACTATCCAGTATAGTGTATTTTCTCAACTTCAGTACATCAACAAAGAGGATCAGTGATCATAAAATGAAACTAAGCAACATGCATTTATATTATGGACTTTAGGGTTTGAATAATCTGCAGTTGAAGGTGTGCATGAGTACGTGGCAAACCTATACAGTTTGAATTTACTTTAAAAGTCCTATTCCCCGAAATGTTTTTCTTCCATACATGTACTTTGTTCAAAACACAAACACATTTTTCTCATACAGTATAAATTTGCGAAGCAGAGGTGAGAATGTAAATACCCCAGTGAGGTGAGGTGAGGTGAGGTGAGGTTCATGGCTGGGGAGGCACTAACTCTTTCAGATTTACAAATATATGAACCCAACTGAGAAGCTTATTCACCATTTTCTTGGCAGCAGCATGAACATTGACTACTGGTTATGTTTCATATCTCATATCAGCATTCTTTATACACACACAGGTAAGGTATATTTGGCCAAAAAATTACGTTACATGTATTGGGCTCACGTGCGCTCACATCAGCGAGACTAAATATGTTACACACATACATTAACGGGACTATGGAAAGTGAGGACGCATAATAAAAGTGTCTATAAACATTATATTGGCGACATACAGAGAGATAGCAACAGGCACGCGCCAAACGCATGCGCTCAACCTAGTTAGAGAGGGATTGCGCAATCCGAGGTGAGGTTTAGCTCGTCGCTGCCTCAGTTTGCATCTGAACAGAGGATACGCAAATTCAGCTATTTTGATTATACAAATAATTGGAATCATACAGAAAATGCAGTTATAGCACAGACCAGTGGACAAATACACATTTATATTTATTTTATTGTTATTTGTTTTTTATTTTTCATGATGACGGGACGCCCCTGAAATACCCAACTGAAACGTGCACATACATTATATAAATAACATAAGCGTTTAGTTTATTTAATAAAAAAGCACCTGTTCTATGTGAAAAGTGAGTTGTGAATATAAAAAACTAAACTAAACTTGAATTTCAGGGGGGGGGGGGGATAAAGTACACACTGTACTTTATCGGTACTTTGTCCTACGTACTTATTTCACAATATAGCAACAATAGGTCGTATATGCTTTGGCCTAAATATAAATAAAACAATCATTAAAAAAAATATATATATATATATCAAAGCGAACCCGTTTTAGCCATTTGTGCATGGTGGGAAATATTAGAGTGTGACACACCAAAGGCTCTCATGCTAGTGTGAAGGAGAATAGCTTCTTACAGGGACTAAATAAATGTTTGCAGAGTGATAACAGTGATACGACGAAGGGATTTTGCCCGGATATGAACACAGATGTGCCTTGAAAATTGTGCTTGGTCTTTGGTGTGCCTTGGCCACGGAAAGTTAGGGAACCACTGCCTTACTGCGTTAAATCTGAAAGCAGACAGACTCAATTATAATTATACAAATAGGTTAAATAAATCTATTTACTAAAGCTAAATGGTAGAAACAATCCTTATAACTCCACTCCCTGGTTGTGTAGAGTCGGTCACACAAGCCACGTTGTGTTTGAGCGTGCTGCCTTTTCTTGCTAATTAAAATGGTATTAAAAATTATGTATTATCTAAAGAATTTAAGAGGGGTGGGGTGGGGGGGGGTTAGTAATATTGATGAATAGTCCCAGACATATGGTACTGACGCAATGCTCTCTCCGGCGCTGGCTCGCGTGCGTGGTCCACAGACAATGTGACTTTAGTAGCTGCTAACACATGTTGTAAGTACTTGTACGTCGCCTGTTTGATGCATTATTTAATTCCATTTAGTGTTTACTAAAGCAAACATACACGTATACAATGAAATAAGTTGTCTTTAAGTAGCCGGTCTCACCTGTGTGCAGTTTCAGACGGAAGCGCAGTACTCCTTTCTTCGCTTCACTATCGCTGCAGTAAAACCGGCTCGTGTCGCGCGCAGCCTCAATGAGTTACTGAACTTTCGTAACATATCCCCACGTGCATATACCCCCAAACACGCACACGTGGGGACTTGCATTTTAAAAAACAAGTACAAAAAAATGCTCTGTGTGTCACAAACTGAAATGAAATAACGGCGGAGGGAGGGGATAAAGAGATCTGGTTCCAGCCAGTTCTCTCGTTCCGCACATGTAAATGAGTTGTGAGCGAGGTGTAGGTTCATTGAATGCTGTCTTACATGGGACTACTGTGTTGCCTATATATGTCATTATATCTTAGGTAGTCCCATGTGCCCAGGAGGAAAGCAATCAAGTATCTTTAAATTCAAAGACATGCACACACACGTAGTGTAAAAACACGTTTTTTACAGTTTTCCTAATATAACTAACTAACTTGACTACTGACAAAAGTGTGATTTTTGATCTAAAAATGTCAAAGTTGTGATGTACTTGCCCAAAGCGCCAGTTTTTAAGACCAAACGGAACGAATGTTGTTGCAGAGTTAGGACTGATCTGCTGCAGAATGAGGCTAATCTTGATATACTGGTACAATGTAGACATATCTGCAAATTACTTTCGGTCAGTCAGAAGTTATCACCAGAGACACTCCCTTCCGATCACTCTTGCTATGTTTACATGCCCGCAACAAACCAGATTACAGGCAGACAATGGCTGTTTTTATCTCTCTAATGACAGACAGCACAGAAAGGTTTCCCTAAATGTTTAAGTGTGCTCACTTTATTCTGTCTGGGATTATTAAATGAACATTTATCCAGTGAATTCTTATCTTATACAGGAACATTTCACAGTTCACTCATTGCAACAAGTGACAAACTATTTTAGATATCGAAGCATAAAAAGTAAAGATTGTGCACTTACATTTTATATGTAATATGTTTTGTGGGGAAGATTTTACTGCAGGTCCGACAATAAGATATTTACTTTATTCATAAGGTACAAGCAGAACAAGGTTGCTCACATTTCGTGTTGCCAAACACTCTTTCCACACCCTCACTAACTGCCATACAAACACGTGCCATGCATCTTTAATTTAATTTAGTTGGCTTCTGCATTGTATCCTGCATTGTGTTGTATACAATCCTGTTCACAGTCTGTTGTAAGATTTAATCCATGTAACCCTTTGCAGATTGTGACCCAAAATGGCGGAGGGTTTCACTCTGTTTCTTCTGTCTGGGATGTTGATGTGTGGTCTGCTGCTCCACACGGTGTCCCGACATGGAGCCAGTGTTGCTGAGCGCCGTAAGAAGCCCAATTTCATCATCATACTGGCAGATGATATAGGCTGGGGTGACCTGGATGCGAATCAGCATGAAAAGAAGATAAACAACACCCCTTACCTCAACCTGATGGCTGAGCGAGGACAAAGGTAGATCCTTTATGAGTTCATGCCTGATCTTTTATGTAGCACTAAATCTTTTTATCTAACCTCTTTGATATCATAGTCTCCAGGGTTAGTACTAAACAGGAAAGGTTACAGTATGAATGACAGGAAATGTTCTGTACTCTCCCCCACTGTGACATTCCCTTCAAATTCTTAATGAAGTAAAGTCTAATTTCTGTAATGCATTATGCACATACTTATAATGCATTATAATCTTCTTACAGCACTGTTTGATTATAGTTATACACACTCTATTCATTATGCTTTACAACACATTATATATATATTATATATAAAGCATTTTATAATGACTCATACGGTCACCCACTGACATTTTAGATATTTCTTTCACTTTACTTAACAATGATTCATTTTATTTGCCTGTACCTCAGGAATTTCATTACTTCACTTAAAGCACACAATGAACACTAAGAGTAGTTTATACTCTTATTATAATGCATAATGAAAAAGATTATAATGTATTACAACTATGGGAATTATAATGCACGATGATCCTTGCAAGCAATAAATGTCAGTGAGTGACAATTATGAAATATTCTGATACTTTCTCATTAAAATGATTTATAATTCAATATACAACGCTTTATAATGTGTTATTATTATTGTAATACAGTATTATGCACATTTATGATCATACAGTGCTATAAGCAGATTATAATGCATTATAAGTATGTTAATAACACCTTATAGACATGAGCGTCAAATAAATTGTTCCCAAAATGTATTTTTTTTTTTAAGATTGACAGACTTCCATTCGCCTGCCTCAACCTGCTCGCCCTCCCGTGCTGCCATCCTGACCGGTCGCTACGGCCTGAGAAACGGGGTGACTCATAACTTTGCTGTGGGTTCAGTGGCCGGTCTGCCTCTGTCTGAAGTCACCTTGCCCCAGCTCCTACAGAAGGAGGGGTATTACACCGCCATGATCGGAAAATGGCATCTCGGCCACAATGGACCGTACGGTCCAACTAACAGAGGTAAGAGGGAGGCTTGACATGTTTACCCTAAAACCCCTGGGACACCAAAGAAACACACCAGGCACAGATCAGACAGGAATTTCACATATATGTGTACAAATCAAATTTATTTATATAGCCCAATACCACAAATTACACATTTGTCTCCGTGTGCTTTACAGACTGGGCATACGACACCCTCTGTCCTTAGACCCTTGCACCGCACAAGGAAAAACTTGTGCCGGAGAGCAGAGAGGTGTCCCCTGGCAGTCTAAGCCTATAGCAGCATAACTATGGGCTGGTCCCAAGCAATCCTGAGCCAGCCCTAACTATAAGCTTTACAAAAAAGGAAAGTCTTTAGCCTGCTCTTAAATGTGGAGAGGGTGTCTGCCTCCCGAACACAAACTGGAAGCTGGTAAACCTCAGTAAACCCTATGAGGAAGAGTACCTGCTAAAGCTGCAAGCTACAGTAAAATAATCCAAGAGTAAGATGTAAATAAGAACAGAAGGTATAAGGTTATGACAAAGACACAATCTAAAACTACTCAAAGGTTACAGTCCCGTTTTGGATCCGCAGCAGTACTATGAGTACCAGAAATTGCAGAGACGCAAATACAGAGCTCAATAGTTGAAGGATCTACATTATAATGCAAAAATATTTGCATAAATCAAAGAGATATGAGCTAACATGTTGTATCTTTCCAGTTGAATGTAATGGCCTCAGTCAGGTTTTCTAGGCCATCCCAGGCACAGCGTGTGTGAGCGAGTCCCTCGGCCTCGCTGCAGGGAGCAGACTACACAGGACACAACACCGTGGAGCTGTGTCCTGTGAGACGACACACTTACTCTTGACTTTTCACCTACAAGCCGGCTCAGCAACAGCCTCACCCCATTCCTTTATTGGGTGAAGTGTTGCCGCCTCACACCAACACTCTAGGCCTGTGAATCCTATTATATATTTGAAAGCCTGTTTAACAAGTTGATACACACTTTAGCATCGACTGGCCGAGCTTATGGTCAGGTGACAAGGAAGAGCTGAGGATTGTTCAGAGGGACATCACAATCAACCAGGTGAGGAGTGAGCTCAGAAGGTGTAATGCAAGAAAGGCTGCAGGTCCAGATGGCATCAGCTCAAGGCTCCTCAAATCCTGCGCCGACCAACTGTGCGGGATTGTGGAGCTATTGTACAACCTGAGCCTGAAGCAAGGGAGGGTTCCACAACTGTGTGGCACCGGTGCCAAAGATCCCTCACCCCAAGGACTTCAACAGCTACAGACCGGTGGTGCTGACATCGCAGCTGATGAAGACCCTGGAGAGGCTGGTCCTTGGCTATCTTCGACCCCTTGTGAGACCATCGATGGACCCACTTCAGTTCGCCTACCAACCTGGCATCGGGGTGGATGACGCTGTCATCTACCTGATGCAGAGATCCCTCTCTCACCTGGAGAAGGCTGGGGGCACTGTGAGAATCATGTTCTTTGATTTCTCCAGTGCCTTCAACACCATTCAACCCATGTTTAATTTATGTAAGCGTACACATTTCTATTGTTGCAATGAAACGCTGCTATCGGCTGATAAATGCTGCTGTTAAGTACACTAAAACTCCTACTCTTAACTATTTATTTTTCATTCATAAGTTTTTTTTTTTTACAAAGTTTAGCTTTTTGATTACCTTTGGACATTTATTTAGTTGTTACATTATTTCATTTAAGTGCACTGCAGACAGAGTGGACAAACAGAGACACTAACGGTGTTAAATAAATGTTCATTTAAGTTAAGGTAACTATTGCTTGGTAATGATGGTAACAACAATAATTACAGCTGTATTTATAAATATTTGCAGCATGTGAATTGTCTCTTGTGTGCAGGTTTTGACTACTACCTAGGTATTCCTTACAGTAATGACATGGGCTGTACTGACACACCTGGATATAACTGGCCACCGTGTCCCCCCTGTGACTCATCTGGACCCCAAGTGATCAGGTGTGTAGTTTTATCAGACGTTCATTCTTTCACATGTTACAAAGCACCACAGAGGACATCAGAGGAAAACTACGTAACCACTTGGGAGCCTCATTCACACAAACACAGACACGTAACCATTCATTATGTTATTTTGCTCCGTTGTTTGCATAGATTGAAGAGGAGTGTACATGGGGGCTGTTATTCCAAAGTGGGCCTTCCTCTGATTGAAAACAGCAGTATTGTGCAGCAACCGCTTGACCTGTGGACCCTCACAGAGCAATACAAATCCTGCTGCAACCAGGATTATACGCAATGCAAGGTACAATACAGCTGCATTATAGTGCCTATATAGTGTAAATCATGCGTGCGTGTGGCACACAGGTGCTCCTTGCATAAAAAAGTTTCTACTTCTGTGTCAGTATGTCGTCCACTGACTCAACAGAAACCTAGAATGCAGTGTGCCAGAAAAAGATTTAGTATGTCCCAATACATAGTATGTTAAAAAAGCACGTCCTGCTGGCTTGCATACATTTAAAAGTATGCAAGCCAGCAGTCTTTTCTGGCTATTCTAACCCTTAAAGTCACAATGTTATGACAAAATAGTCCGTCCCAATGGTGTCGTTCAACAGACTGCACTTTGTAAGGACAGCTGCAGCCTCAGACTTTCACGTGTGTGTGAGGGTGAAACTCGAATGTGATGCGGTCGAGAAGATAATGAGGAAGTGAAACGTCATAAGGGAACAAAACGGCGGTAAATTATTCGAAAAGTGCACTGCACAGTTGTCTCCCATTTACCATGAGACATTGGTAAACCAATCATGAGTGAGCCCAAACAACTTGGATGTTATTACAGGTCATTTCGCAGACACTCTTATCCAGAGCGACTTACAGTGAACTAACTACAGGGACAGTCTCCCTGGAGCGATAATGGTGCCGCTGTTATTGAACACACAACCATCTGGTGTTGTTTGGAAGCCACTAGGCCACTGGTTCCCCAACGGTGAACCAGTGTGCCGCGGCAGGGCAGGGACACACTGCACTTTATCGGTACTTTGTCCTACATACTTATTTCACAATATAGAAACAATAGGTCTTATATGCTTTAGCCTAAATATAAATAAAACAATCATTAAAAAATAAAAGAAATCTGTCAAAGCGAACCCGTTTTAGCCATTTGTGCATGGTGGGACATATTAGAGTGTGACACATCAAAGGCTCTCTGCTAAAGGAGAACAGCTTCTTACAGGGACTAAATAAATGTTTACAGAGTGATAACAGTGATACGATGTGTTATAGAATATGAACACAGGTGTGCCTTGGCCACAGAAAGTTTGGGAACCACTGCACTAGGCCATCCCCACCATGGTTATGATAATGCAGTAAAAGCTGAGATTATGGTTCATACTCCATTGCCATGTACGCCACATTAAAGATAGTCTGGTCTGTGATTACCAAAGTCCTCTCTGTTGGTGTGCAGTTGTTATCCTCAGACTGACCTGTGCAATATGAGAATATTACCTTTGGTCCACTTGGAGGAACACGAGGAAGAAAGATCAAGTGTGTCAGCAGCAGCTGCTAACATTTGGCAAAGACATGCACATTATCACCACAGGATGGGAGATAAGGAAGTGCTGCAGTCCATAAAGCAGTGCATAGACGTTGACGTGGACGTTTTTTTGGTTTTATGTATATTTGTTGATACCGCAATAAATGATAATATAATGCGAGCCTGATCCAGTAAAGCAGGGGTGTCCAAACCTTTTTCACTGAGGGCCACATACAGAAAAATCACTCGAGGCATATTGCCTTAAAAGAATCTATTTTGCTTGATAATTGAATATGCTCAAGGAGGGGTGGGGGGCAGCCTCCATCACAGCTTTCTATGAATGAGGTTTCATTTAATTTGTTACAATAAGGGTTTGCAGCTCTGTTTCCTCTGATGAGACGCCATGCACGGGGAGATGTACCTTGTTACAGCAAAAGAACAAGAAAGTAAAGTGGCGAGCACACAATTAAATAGAATAAAAGATTTTACAATCTCAATGACGTTCACGGGTGTTGGGTGTTATTAATTGTCTCTGCAGGGAGCGAGGGCAGCCCTATCTCCTCTACATAGCGTTGGCTCACATGCATGTTCCCCTGGCCCCTCCACTCCCCCCCGATGACGGCAAAGTGTACACTGCCAGCCTGCGAGAGATGGACAGCCTGGTGGGGGCGGTAAAGAGCGCCTCGGACGACACAGACAAAGACAATACTCTCATCTGGTTCACCGGTTAGTTCACTACCAGTGGAACTGTTACTCTGGAAAGGCCGTGATCACAGTTTGTGCGTTTTGTTTAGGTGACAACGGTCCTTGGGAACAGAAGTGCCAGTACGCAGGAAGTGTAGGACCTTTCATGGGAAAGTGGCAGACCAGCAGAGGTATACATATATGCTTTACGAGGGCGGATTGATGTGTTCAATACGTTGTAGCGGCTGGAGCTACTGTACATTTGATTGCTCTGAATCCTCATTCCTACAGTCATCTTATGCCCGTGTGTTAGGTGGAGGCTCGGCTAAGCGGACCACCTGGGAGGGAGGTCACAGGGTGCCGGCTGTGGCGTATTGGCCGGGGAGAATCCCTGCAAACTCCACCAGCTCCGCCCTGCTCAGGTACTTCCATTTAACCTCTCAGAAGAGACCACTTTACATTTCTCAAATACTTCAATAGATCTTTAGAAGTTGACTTTATACCCCCTCTGTGTACATAAGCATGATCCAGATGTGATGGCACCAAAGCATGATGTTCATTTTGTAAATGATCCTCTTGCAGCGGTATGGACATCTTCCCAACCCTCCTGTCCCTGGCGGGGGTCACGCCGCCTTCAGACCGACGTTACGATGGCATTGACGCCACAGATATCCTCCTGCATGGTGAGCAGACTGGTCATGAGGTACTCTCTAGTTTTTGTTGTCGATCTTACTTTGGTTTATATAAATAATGTCCCGGTGTTGTCAGTGGGAGTCTTGTTATAGGGTTGCGTTCTTC
This sequence comes from Cottoperca gobio, assembly GCF_900634415.1. Taxonomy (NCBI): domain Eukaryota; kingdom Metazoa; phylum Chordata; class Actinopteri; order Perciformes; family Bovichtidae; genus Cottoperca; species Cottoperca gobio. Next base: position 16,611,507 of record NC_041373.1, on the reverse strand, counting down.
TCTTCTTTCTCGCAGTTTCTCTTCCACCCTAACAGTGGAGCTGCTGGGAGGTTCGGTGACCTGCAGAGTGTTCGATCAGGGAAACACAAAGCCTTTTACATCACAGGTAAAGGTCATATAAAGGTCATATGTGTCCACAGTGCAAAAACAGTCGTATTACATTACAGCCAGTGTTCACTAACGCTTGTCTGTTGTTAAGCTCTGCCACTGTGGTGCACGGTGCGCCCGACAGTGTAATGGCCTGTCTGTCTTCTCAGAGCATAACTCAAAAGGATGTTTCAGCAGCTTCATTCTCATTATGCTGCATTTGGTGACTGTCATTTTGCTACAACAGTAGAATCTGGCATTTACATCCATGTGTGAGTAGTAATAATCTAATAGTATAATATATAATATTATAATAGTCACAGGGGACATTTTTCTACTTTTAATATTGTGAGTACATTTTCCAAATTCTGCTTCTACTTAACAAACATTTTGAATGCAGGACTTTAATATTTTCGCAGTGTGGTGTAATAGGAAATACACATATCCTTGTTTCTTTGCAGGTGCAGCTGAGGCGTGTGGTGGTGCGACAGGAAGGCCGCAGCTCCACGACCCCCCGTTGATATTTGATCTGGAGTGCGACGAGTCTGAGGAAACACCCCTGAAGACAGAGACGCCTGAATACCAGGCGGCAGCGCAGAGGATCGCCCGCAGGAGGGAGAAGTTGTTATGGGACATTGCCACCGACAAGTCTGTGTCTGCAGCAGACTACAGCACAGACGCATCAGCGGCGCCCTGCTGCGAGCCTGGACAAGCTGCCTGCCGCTGCCACACACTGGGCTGAGGTGTGGGGAAACCAAACACACAAACACACACACACACCACAATAAGGTGAAATATCTCCTCTAGCTCGGCTGTTTGTTTGTAGAACCTGTTTTCGGGAGGTTCAATGTGCAGATGCAGCAGGAGACGAGCAAACAAGCAGAGAGCAAAGAGATGCTGAACTTTGTCGTTGGTATCGTGAGGTCATTTAGGAAAAACAAAATCCAGCAGACAGTAAAGACAAAGCTGCTATTTATAAATCAATTAGGTGCCGTGTAGTTCGATAATCAAACTTAGCTTTATTGTTTCGTTGATGATATTTAACACAGGATTCAAACATTAGCTGATATTTAAAGACAATAACAACTACACCATGTAGAGGTTGAATCTGCTTTAATGTCCAGAACAGCTCAATGCAGCGTGCGGGTGTCCTAACAGCGCCACCTTTTGGCAAATCAAATGGTATTATCATGTTACTTATAACAACAGTACTATATATAAATGTTATATATACATTATACACACAGTAAAAACCCTCAATATATATTCACGCATGGTAGGTCTATGCGTCGATGTGTAATACATTTTTGCAAAATAATATTTAATACATCAAAGTAAAAATGACTTGCATGTTAACATACTGTATTCAGGATAATGTAGTAAATAAAAAAGCTCTTCAGGAGATCACTGAAATTCAAGGACTTGTAACTTTGTTGCATACAGCTTCACCATCAAGCTTTTCACAGTTCGCTGTTGACCGCTCCTCCCACAGAGCCGACTCCTCCACATATATCATCGGGTTACATTTGGGACTCTGCAGGTGTTTAGTCTCGTATGTCGCTACCATAATTAGTACGACAGCTGCATCTGCAAGTCATATAATACCTACTGCATGTATCCTGATTTAAATAGTGTATCACACTTAAAAACAAAAACATCTCTTCCTTCTTGAGTGTGCTCCTCTGCACTGAGGTGTGGCACGTTTAATGCCCGTCGACGAGCTCCTGATCACACACACACATGCCCGTCGATAGATTTTCAGATGCTAATTTCTAAGACTTGAAAGTAACAGAAAAGAAGTCATGATCTTCTGAGAGTTGACTAGTTTTATATTTATATTATCGTCTGATTGCACTTGTTTAGAAGCTGCTAACATTACATGCAGGTGACCTCAGGTTACTCTACATCAGCTGCAGCCTCTCCTGCACCACCTTCAGTCTGCTCATTAATACTCTGCCAGATAGTGACAAAGGGTTTCCTTATTCAAAGTTGAACACTGTTGTTAATGGCGTAATATGGGCGTTAACAGTGGAGCCTTTAAACTTGTCTCGCATGTTGTGAATGTGTTTCTTCCGTGCTTTTAAAAAAACAAATCTTTATTCCTTATAAAAAGTGAGAGGGACGCAGAATACAGAAACACCAGGAAGTAACATTCTAGCCAGATTTGACCCTAGGCCAGCAGGGGCACGTGTGGAAAGGGCTGGGGGGGGGGGAGGGGGTGCCACAATGTCTCAACACAGGAATATCTTTGTACACCTTTCCTGCTTGGAACGGTCTGATTGTTGCGCAGGGATCGGATGTTTAACGTGAGCGGGGTTTGGTCAGTTACTCTGGTTTGCTGACGGGAGGGAACTCATTCTCGTCATCCAGACAGACGGGGCTCTCGGCGAACTCGTGCTCCGGGATGACGTCACCCTTCTGGGCTCCACCGTCCTCAGAGTAACCTGGGAAGAGGAGGAAGGAGGAGGAAGAAGAGGGTTTTGTACTTACTCCTCATCTGTGTCGGTGGGTTTTAAGTATCCAGTTATGAATCTTGGAAAGGATTTCCTGGGTTTATGATTATGAATACTGTACCCAGGAGAGTGGTGGAGCAGGGCGGGGTTGAAGGGAGAGCCACAGTGGCAGCGTATGATTGGCTGGCTGGTTGGGGAACAACATCCTCTGGATCCTCCTCTTCCTTCTGTTCCACCTCATCCTCGCTGGACTCAAACAACCTGCACCCATAGAGCACACAAAGACTCAACACCCATAGAGCATACAAAGACTCAACAACATCGTAACACCCAACTCACTGTGATAAAACGAGCAGGACATTTACCTGTGTTTTTGGACCAGGACGCACTCGCCTCCATCCTGAGGATCCACATTATAAATGTAGAGACACCCGTCGGAGGACGCCACCAGCAGGCGAGGGAGCTTCTGAATCCTGGAAAACACGCACGAGATGTGAAGACACATAAATGCACCTCTTAAAAAAAACACCCTTCTGTCGTCTGCCTCTCGTCTTACGTAGCCAGGGAGCAGATGTTCTTCAGGCCGAACATGTTGAGTCGCACTGTGGCGAAGGCTCTGTCCTGATGCATCATGTCGGACACCTGAGTGGGCAAGTAGGTGCTGGCCGCTGTGAACATTTTGCCCATGTACGTGGACCATGTGGGAGACTCCTCATCTTGACTGGAAGGAAACAACACGGGTCGTGGTTAAATATTTGACATTCAGATTTCACATCGTAAGCTGAATTTAATATGAAAAGTACTGGATTGTTTTACATCAGAAATACAGCAGAGGGTGCTGGTCATCTCGTGCACTGTCCTTCTCTGAACCGTGCAAGGGTCAGAGAAGGACAATGCATGGACCTTTTATTACACACACAGTCCTTGTGGTTTTAAATAGTAGTAGTAGTAGTAGTAATTAGTCGTGTGTGTGTGTGTGTGTGTGTGTGTGTGTGTGTGTGTGTGTGTGTGTGTGTGTGTGTGTGTGTGTGTGTGTGTGTGTGTGTGTGTGTGTGTGTGTGTGTGTCTACCTGGGGCTGTGCTGCTCCAGTTTAAATATATGGACTGTCTCAGTGTTGCTGGAGGCGCACAGGAACTGGGCGTCTGCGCTGAAGGACAGTGAACTGATGCTAACATATCTGACACAGACGAGAGATGGAAAATAACAAAACAATTATAATTAAATGTACATTTTTTATTAAATGAAAATACAAGCATGTAATTGATATTCTTTTTAAATAATAAGCCAAACAATTTAAAGGCTTTTAATTTAAACCTGATATTGAAGTTGCAGGACACAAACATGAAGCTAACGTCACGTCGGAAAGAATTATAATAAAGATGATTTTCTTTTGTGATGGTCAACAAACAACGAATGAGAGTTTGCAAAACGTGCGTGTGGAAATTGGTCTCAAAACTCAAAGTTGAGGACTCGAGAGCTAAAACTTGAGACTTACTTGCAACACAATGACCTTGTCCCACCTCTGACAGCCTCTACAGTGTCTCTGAGTCTCATGTTTCCACCATTCAGCGACTCACATTTCTGTAGTCTTAATCACTGACACTGGAACACACAGAGCAACCACAACCAACTACCATTGGCTACTGAGCAGCAGGAGTCTTACTCACCTAAACAGAAACTGTTGAGTAAGAAGAGGGTCATTTAAACTGCTGACCTTCCTGTCACAAAGCCCTTTGTTTAATATCCGACCGCCCTGAATCATCGTGTCCGCGGTTCGCTTGTTAAGACTTTCTGATTGTACGATATGAAACTATGAGCGCTCACCTTTTCATCCCTCGGCGGAATTCAAACAGTCTCTGTCCTTCGGGAACGCTGAAGACTCTGATAACGGTGCCCTGTAGAGGAGAGCGTGGTCAGACAGGAGGCTGCGGGGCGATAAAACAGAAGCAGTGATGGAAACGGTAACACTCACCTTCTCTGAAGCGCTGGCCAGTTTGGTGCCAGAGGCGTTGAAGGTGAGGGCGGCCAGGGGACTGTCGTGGGCTTGGATCAGCGTCAAAGTGCTCTAAAGGGGCACAATACGTTTCTAATGACATCTGCAGCAACACTGAGCTGCTTGTCCACAGGGGGTTATCAAGAGACGTGACGACAGGTAAATGTATCCTCACCAGGTTGTTGGCGTCGTAGACGGTGATCTCTCCGATGGTGGCGCTGCCAGGGTACGCCAGGTAGGAGTTACTGTGGTTGACGGAGAGAGCGCAAAGACCTGGACGGAAGCACAGAGGAGGAGTTAGGGCCTGTCTTGCTTTTCTTCTTTACTCCTTAACACAGCAATATTTAGCAAGCTACATATGTGTTATCTGTCTCCCAAATCCAACAAGGTGTCTGCCAGCGCGAGGTTACCTGTGGGGTTGGTGGGGGTGTTCAGCAGGGTTTTGAGTAGCTTCATGTCTTTGATATTGTGGATGTAGACCGACTCCTCCAGACAAACCACCAGCCTCTGATGTACCAGTGACAGACGGAGAGATCTCCAATTAAAACACAATGGATGGAAACAAACCAGAAGCAACAACTTCGAGGATCTACTTTCTGTCCGCACCTGTCTGTTGAGCCTGACGGAGAGGATGTTGTTGGAGTAGCTGTAGTTACAAATCTCTGTACCTTTCTTGAAGTGGTAGACGTTCATCCGCCGTGGCATGGACAGACTGACCACCACCACCAGGCTGCTGGAGAACAGGCGCTCCACGATGTACACGTCTGGACACTCTACTGGCAGAGGGGCGAGAGAAAGACCTTGGATACAGATCGCGTGGCTCATATCACAAAGCAAATATCTTCTGTATACAATTACTACACTTTAATTACAAATGACTTCTATCATGCTCAGCTACCAACCCATGTTGGTTCCATATTAAAGGGACAGTTCACCTCAAAATCAAAAATACACATTTTTGATCAATCTAGATTGATTTGGTGTGAGTTGCTGAGTGTTGGAGATATCGGCCGTAGAGATGTCGACCTTCTCTCCAATATAAAAGAACTAGGTGGCGCTCAGCTTGTGTTGCTCAAAACGCCAAAAAAATACATTTGAGGAACTCAACAGCAACGTCTCTTTCGACAAATCACGACCCGGTTACTCAAGATGATCCACACACCTTATTGTGAGCTGTTTCATGCAGGAACTATTTTCTTTCAACCAAACTACACCCGCAAACCGTATCACCGCACAGGAGGGAAGCGTGCATCTACTCATGGACGGGGAGGGGTTGTACTCGTGAACAGTTACTCACCTGAGCTAGCTAATGTTACAGCTCAGCCGAGGAGGACGTTAACATCTCGTCATGAGCACGGTCCGTGTGGTGATACGGTTGGCAGGTGTAGTTCGGCAGAATGAAAATAGTTCCTAAAATAGCACAAGAAGCCATCTAGTTCCATTATATTGGAGAGACTGCAGACATCTCTACGCCTGCTATAGCAAACACTAAAACAGGTGAACTGTCTCTTTAAGAGAAACTGTCAGTGCCCAGACTAAGTCAGCATTATTGAGCTCAAACTTCCTCAAACTGACACCAAACTTGTTTTTTTGTTGTTGCTTTGAAGATTACATAATTGAGCGATCCTGTGTTTACCCTCCGCGTGAATAAGAGCAAACATGTTATGGCCTGTGTGAGCTGTTGTATGATCAAGGTGAACCTGACCACAGCTCACATGTACTGTGCAGACTTCTATCACTCTGCAGTAATGTCACAGTGTACTAACTGCAGGGGAGCTGTCATGTGACATTATATACTTCCTGTCATTCTAAGGTTGGACACTACAAGTGGAAAGATAAACATTGTAACTAATAGATATTATGTAATGCTAACTTCAGGAGAAGTCTACAGACGTAAATAGACACATTTAGTAAAATAATTTGTTTCTTTCCAGTAGTCTGAAAGCACAAACTCTACGTGTACGTTGCATTAAAAACAATGCCTCTCTGTAAGCATAGAGGGAAGCACAGTGTCCATCTTACCTCCCTCATGGATGCAGTCCAGTTTGTCCACAGCAGTAACTGAGAAGAGCCGGTAGCCGGTCTTGGTGCCCACTGACAGAGAACTACAATAAAAGCACAAACACAGACATGTTCCACGTCCACCAGTGTGACAAATACCGTATCCACTCTGTAATTAGTGTTTTCAATGACAGTGATAAACTTATCCTGAAACAGTTTCACAGTAACACACAATTACAACATTTGTAGTCGACATTGTGATACAGATAAAGTCCATTATTGTTACAGTAAAGTAATCCCAGAAAACCTTTTGTATTTGTTTGGTATTACTAGAACAGATTAGTGAATGGATTTGGTTCAAATGAATAGCTTGCTATTGAAAAGAATAGGATTACCAATGCGCGCACACACACACACACACACACACACACACACACACACACACACACACACACACACACACACACACACAATCACTAGTGTAGTACTGCACAAAACGGGGTAAAATCTATGTAATGGCTGCCATATGTCACCGGCTCTACGGCTGTTAGTTTCCATTAAGAAAGTAGTGCTAAGTAAGTCTGATCATCATATTCTCATATCTCATAACTGACAGGAGGCGGTCACCAGATCCAGGCTTTACCTCAGCGGAGGATGGTAGCCTTTATAGGACATACTTTCTTCACACTATCTAATCTTGTTTAGATAGCACAGCCATTAACACAGCTTCTATTGAAATATGTGCATTTCTTCCAAGGAAGCTTTCCTTATCTTATCACGGCTGAAGTTGAAAAGAACATGATGACAAAGAGATAAAAACGCCAGGTTGGCAGTTTGGCCACCTGGTTCGTTTTACAATCAGAGCCACAGCAGAAACCTTTGTTCTGCTGGATGTGTCTGTTATTTCCAGTTAATGATCCCTAACAGTGGATACCTGTAGCGCAGGTGTGAGAGGGTAAGTTATTTGCTTGTTTTAAATGACACAGGAGCCACTGATTTCAAGCTACTTTCAATAACAATGCCTCATAAAATACCACATTTGCTCATACAGTTAAATGTTAATTATTAGCATATGTATGTTAACTGGTGTTATAACTCAAGGAAGAAGTAAGTAGGAAACTTGCATAAGACACTATTCAATCCAATAATAAGCTGTGTCTTATTACACAATAGTTTGGTTACTAGGTGTCTAGTTTAATGTGCAACAGGCCTTGAAGATTAACACAGTGGCCTACTTCACTTTCAGCTGCTGGAGACTAATCTAGAAGTTTTGATGAGGCACACAGAAGCTTGTAGTGTCATTGTAGACTCACACACACACACAACTGCCTGATTACAAAGTGACAGAAAATAAAGCAGAGTATGTAAATGTCACTGTAAAGAATTATGCAACAGTCAGGTGGAACAAGGAGATTGAGTTCATGTTGGGCCCAGCCCGCAGGTCGCTTACGTGGTGTCCTGGTTAAACGAGGCACAGATGAAGGCTCGCTGCACATCGGGAACGTCCGGTGCGTCCTGGGACTCCTGGGACTCCATCGGAGCCGAATTCCCTCTCCTCTCGCTGGCCGAGGTCGGAAGCCTTGGACTCGGGTCGATCCCCGCCGGAACCCGCTTCCCCTCCTCTGCCCCCTGACTCCAAGCGCCACGCTCACACTCTTCGGGGGAGAGGAATGTGCGGGCAGGCTGGCTCAGATGGTACACATCACACACCGAGTGAACTGCCACGGATACAAACAGGATACAAGATGAACACCTTCTTAAAGAGCCGGTTCACTTGAGTCAGTCAACACTGTTGTAATAATGTTATTAACTTACAATATTCACACAGCAAAACAAAAACAGCTGATGGGTGGATGCGTCACTCTGAGGTACATCCTGATTGGCTTGTGGCAAAATGTCAAACTTCCTTTCCGGCGTTTCTATTGGTCGAGCTGTTTAAAGCTTCTCATTGATTGTACAATCTACCTGTCAATCAATTAGACCCGCCTATTTAGGGGAAGAGACGGTTGATTGGCCAATTATACTTTCAGTCTTGTCACGAGGAATTGTTTTGATGATTTCATTGGATGAGGAGTATCAAGCTGTTTTCACTGCCTGTCCGTGCAGCGACACATCAACGACCCTGGGAGAGATGTGCAACTGTTAAACATATTTAGTCTTATTTATCAATTTTAAGAATATAAGAATATCATTTTTTTGATTTTTCTGTTTTAGCTTGCCTTTATGTAGATGCATTTATTTATTGTTACGTTTATGTTTACGTAGCTTACATTATTAAACCCAAATGCAGATGTTGAAAACTCAAGACCTAAATTGTAATACATTTGTTTGGCCGGGACAGCTTGTATGCAGCTTTTTCAGTTATGTAGGCTACATGTACTGTGTTTAAGTTAATTGTGTGATATACTTATGTATTTCTGTTTTACTTTATACTTTTTACATTTATCTGAAAGCTTTAGTTACTTTTTTACTCTGCAGATGCATATGATCAGCTAATCAAATTATTACTATTGCCTTCTCCTGAAGTGTTTTTATATGATGGTTGTTTTAAATGTTACAATTATCTGCTTTCATGTTAAGGAATTTGTGCTTTTATTATATTATACACAACATCATATACATCAATAAGCTGCATTTTGACGAGCTACAGCATTACAATACTGCAGTAATGTTAATACATAATAATGTAGCCATACTTCTGCATTGTGAGTACTTTCACTTTTGATAGTTTACACTTGTACATTTGTACAAACATCATGTTGGAAATGGAAAGAAGTCCATGCACACTGCAGTGAAGCAGATCTAAATAAAGACAACACTGAGATATTCCTGTTTTTAATCAGATATCAATCGATTTCTTTGTCTTTCTCTTTTTTCTGTTTCAATTCTTAAACTATTTCCTTGACGTCACGGTTTCCGTGCGGGCTCCTTTAAGGTTGCCAGGGGTTACGGGCTCACATGTCAGAACGAGGAGAATTGACGTCAGTGACGGCTGTTGATTGGTTCTCAGCCGTATCCGGTGGGGCAGCGGTCCAGGGCTCGGGAAAAAAATCGAAGCGAGGAGGATCTGGTAACGGTACGCTTTGAGAAATATCATCCATCCCGAGTCGCTATCGAAGGACTCGGCAGGAATTTACAGTTTCTTGTGAGTATCTGCGTTTGTTTTCAGCTCGTGGATCATATGACCTCTGGATAGGTGAAATTTGTTTCCTCCGTCTCTCGTTTGTTTATGATAGAACTCAAGATGGCGTCATTGGAGGAGAGCTTTGCCTTTGCACGGAGCTAGCCAGGCTAGGCATCAAACTAGACACACTCTCTCACACACAACGTAGGCACAAAGATGGCTAAGCAAACGTACAAAACATGTATTGTATCGCATATTTGGTGCTTACTGGGTGTTATAATGTGGGGTAGGTAGCTGTTCAGCTGCAGTCTGCTAGCTGTTAGTTACTTGGCTGCAGCCGTCAGCCTCCTTATGAAGCCTTCCTGACCTAGACGGTGTTACAGACAGGGCATTTACTTCACACTGTCCCCAAAGGCGATAGCATTTACTCAATTTGTAAACCATCCAATGCGTTATTATCATCCATCCTCCAGCATACCCCGTTGTCACTTGTTCAGCAAGGTCATTTGTGCATCGCAGTGTTTTCTCTAATTTAATTGACAGCCCTGTTCTTAGTTGACAGCAGGGGTGATGCTGCAGCCCACTAACTGAATTAGAGATTTAACATGTTAATGATATACTTTAACTTAATATTTCAAACTAAATAAGACTCTAATATTGTAGGGTGAAAGAGCTCTGTTGTTGGGTCTTGTAGTTTTAGCTCTTAATTTACCCCACTTTGTTCGAAAACAGTATATTTTCTCCCTTTAGTTATTCCTGTGGTAGGTTTAGATTAAAGCCAGCCTGCCAAGTTTCCACCACGAGTGTAGTTAGTTGCATAAAGTCTGTGGCGGCCTCATCTTTGATAACATGGCTAGTAATCTCCCCTGGGCCTAGTCAGATTAGAAATGATCTGAATCCTATTTTACTGATGCAAATGCATGATACACTTGCAGGAACATTCACTCAGTGTGCTCCTCTATAATGTTGGTTGCATGAGGCCTTCCTGTTTTAGAATACACAGCTAGATCAAGCTCTGAGCTATCTGAAGAAGCTTATATCACGGAGGCCGATCACATGATCTGGGTTCTGTCAGGCTATTTTGCTCAGCAGCAGTATTGTGGCCTTAAATGTCGAATCCTCAAGCAAAGTGCATTTTCTTTTATGGGTATGGGTCTGTTTCACAGTGGATTGATTCACTGGCCCTAAATTAGGCCTTGTGTATGATGCTGGCTCTTTGACAGAGGGCTTCTTTCAGGGCTGGTGGAAAAAGTTAATTTGTTTTGAGTAAATAAACCCAGTACAGCCTGTCCTAGTTTGTTGTCTGTGGTCAGCTATGTGTGATCACATCATATGACCGGTTTTCACTCCTGACACTAAGAAGCACTCAGGCTCCTTAGTGCAAAAACAACACCCCAATCTCTCAGTGCCTTCTCACTCTCCTTCTATTTCTCTCACGTTTTCTGTCTGTCCACATTTCTCATCACGACACACAGTCACCACTACTCTTGTGTTGCTCTCTGAGTAATCCAGTGAATCCACGTTGTGCAGTGATGATCTGCAAATCATGACCCTCCTTCCTGTTCCTGTCCACTTTCTCCAGTACAAAGGTTAGAGGTCACAAAGCAGGGTTGCGGTTGTCGTCATGGCATCTGGAAGTACGAGCAGCGAGGAGGAGCGGAGCCTGAGGGAGTGTGAGCAGTATGTGCAGAAACACAACATTCAACAGCTGCTGAAGGACTGCATTGTCCAGCTGTGCACCTCCAGGCCGGACAGGCCCATGGCCTTCCTGAGGGAGTACTTCGAGAGGCTGGAGAAGGTTTGTGTGTGTGTGTGTGTGTGTGTGTGCATTATATGTAGGCCTGTCACAATAATTACGTTATCGACTTATCGTACAGTATATTGACATGACCTCAATCGTTCTGGTGCTCACATGTTTGTTTACATGATGCCAGAATGAACAGTTGTCCTACCTTTCCATGAGACGCGATCATTGTGCAGTCGCTGAACCTTTATGTTAACAGAGCCAGAGACTCCATTTTATTTATTGATTTGGTCGTGTGGTTTTATTTATTAAGGATGTTTTAATATTTGTTTCGCATTCCAATGTGTAGATATTTGTTAAGAATTATTAGCATTATTATGCTACAGCTAATATGTGCAGTCGTAAACTGTATTTACGAGCACATTACACACAGTTTGCTTTTATTCCTTTTGTTTCGCTCGACAACAGCAGTTTGGCTGAGAAACAATTGTTTGTAACATTAAGAAGCATCCTGGTGACCCCCACTTAGATGATCTGCACATTTATGTGTATAACATTATATTCTCTTTCCAGTTGCGTCTGTGTTCCGCTCACTCTGTAACTCTGTAACTCGTGCAGAGTGAACACAACACTGCCTTGCAGGATTGTTGTGTTCACTATACACAAGCTGTAGACTTCCCCAGTGTGCAGACACACCTGGATCAGACCGGATTCTACATCTACAAAAATATCAGAGAGAAAATACTTATGCAAATTTAGTGATGCTTTATTCACACAACTGTGTGTGTGTGTGTGTGTGTGTGTGTGTGTGTGTGTGTGTGTGTGTGTGTGTGTGTGTGTGTGTGTGTGTGTGTGTGTGTGTGTGTGTGTGTGTGTGTGTGTGTGTGTGTGTGTGATGGAGGAACTTCACTTCATTAGTTTTCTGCTTTTATTTGAACACTTGAGTGAATTTAGTTTTTATTGAAAACATATCTACTTGTTTTATTTTATTGTATCTTGTGTTTTATTTATATATATATATATATATATATATATATATATATATATATATTTATATATATATATATATATATATATATATATATATATATATATATATATATATATATATATATATATATATATATATATATATATATATATATATATATATATATATATATATATATATATATATATATATATATATATATATATTTTTTTTTTTTTTAACTGAAGCTTAAATGAATTTATGTTCATTTTTATTTTGTTTCTTTTAAACACGGCACTAATGTTTCAGTTTAATTATATTTCTTCTAAAAGGATATTTGTTGTTGTTTACGACGTTTTAGTGTACGATAATAACCCTCTTCTGTATTTTATAATTAATTGCACAAACATTGCTTTTATAAATAACCCTTGACCTTAACTTGGATGAACTGCAGCCGCTATAAACGCTGTTGGCTGACTCCGCGCCTGCTCTCTCCTCCAGGAGGAGACCAAGCAGATTCAGAACCAGCAGAAGGCCAGCAGTTCCCGCTCAGACTCGCGTGATGAGGAGGTGTCTCCACCCATGAACCCGGTGGTAAAGGGCCGCCGGCGGAGAGGAGCCTTCAGCGCAGAGGTCTACACAGAGGAGGATGCAGCCTCATATGTCAGAAAGGTAGACACACATGCGTGCGAGCGGTTTGCAAGAGTGTCGCAACACTCAAATCTACATCCGCCATCTGATCCTATCAGTATCACGAACGGTTGTGTCTCTGTTGTTTTCTAAGGTCATTCCAAAAGACTACAAGACGATGGCAGCCTTGGCCAAAGCTATTGAAAAGAACGTTCTCTTCTCACACCTGGACGACAATGAGAGGAGGTACCTGCCTTCAAACAGTTTGTCCTTGTCGATAAAGGTTTATACAATTGAGCAACAGCTGATCAACTCACAACTCTGCTCCTTTTTCTAGTGACATATTTGATGCAATGTTTCCAGTCACCTACATCGCCGGGGAAACCGTTATTCTGCAGGGTAGGACGACTTCATCTTTTCAGTGATAAATTAAACACATCCAAAATCATAGCATGTCTTCGCATGATGCTAACGGGCTTGTCGTATGCATCCAGGTGACGAAGGGGACAATTTCTATGTTATCGACCAAGGGGAGATGGACGTGAGTATCAGATCCTCGTCAGTATGTAGAGAAAATGTGCCGCCGTTGCGTTTTTAATACCTCGGTTTCCACCCCCGCCAGGTGTACGTGAACAATGAATGGGTGACCAGCATCGGGGAGGGAGGCAGCTTCGGAGAGCTGGCTCTGATATACGGCACCCCGAGGGCGGCTACTGTTAGAGCCAAGACCATCGTCAAGCTGTGGGGCATCGACAGAGACAGCTACAGGAGAATACTCATGGTGAGGAGACTTGTTATCAGGACAGGCAAAGGTCTTTGGACTTCAGTGTGTGGCACAACGACACTAACCCACGTTTCTCTTCAGGGAAGCACTTTGAGAAAGAGGAAGATGTACGAGGAATTCCTCAGGAAAGTGTCCATTCTAGGTGGGTTAATTTTTAAATCGGGCCTCATCCCAAAAAAACTTTAAAAATAGAAGACGAGGAGAACGTTACCTGCGTTTGGTGCTGAGATTAAAATAACATGAAAGGACGTATAAAAATATCTCTCCTGGAAAAGATAATTTTTGACTCCTTTTCTTCCGCGTTCTCAGAGTCTCTTGACAAATGGGAGCGCCTGACAGTCGCTGACGCCTTGGAGCCCGTCCAGTTTGAGGATGGACAGAAGATAGTGGTGCAGGGAGAGCCTGGAGACGAGTTCTTCATCATCTTAGAGGTACACTTCATCACTAACTGGGTCTCGCATGCGTTTTGAGTTTTACCTTTTGAGCTCTAAGTTCTGCAGTCGGCTCAGTTACATGAAACCGTGTCAGAGGAGTCGGATCCACTTATATTTCAGCTCTTTTAAACTATGAAAACCAATTTCCATAAAATACACGCCCCCTAGTGGTGATGTGAAGCTCTTGCCTCACCCGAAACATGCTTTGGATCTTTGAGCTTTTATGGATTAGTCGATTTTAATTGATTTGTCGATCAACAGATCAATTTTGCAACTATTTTCATCATCAAAATAATAACATGTGTCTTAACAATCAGTCTTACATTTCCATGGGTGAGATAAATTAAACAATTTGAAGACGTCACCTTTGACGGAAATTATGAAAATATTTATTATTTATTATTTGCAGACAAAATAATAGAAAATATTCAGCAGATGAATGGATTTAAAAGTTGCAGCTGCAGTTTAATCAAAGTATTAATATTTCATAAAATGTCAGATAAAATACAAATATTATATATTAAACTGATTAAATGTTAATTTCTCTAAATGACTTCTAATGTCTGTATTTTTTTACGTGTTAATTTGTTTAATTGATTGAATTTTGTCACAATATCCTACTTGAATGGGATAACTAGGCCTCTAAAATTAATTGAATTAAACTTAAACTCACAATTAGTGAGTATACTGCAACGCAACATGTGTCCACCAGGGGGAGACAGAAGGCAGTGTGACCGTTGGTTATTCTTGCACTAAAACATATATAAATGGTTACTGAATAATTAGACAGGTGTTATCCCCAGGTAACACTCGTCTAAAAGTCACAGAGTAAAGAACATTATTCACTCGTTCAGCTTCTAAAGATGCACTTTTCTGGAAATGATGGTTTTCTTCTGATAGAAGAGTTACTGAAACTAAAGTCTAGAGATAAACGAGATGAAGCTGCTTCATCTAAACTGATCTGTGTGTGTATCTCTCTCTCTCTCTCTCTCTTTAATCTCTCTCTCTCTGTCTCTCTCTGTCCTCTCTCTCTCTGTCTCTCTCTCTCTCTCCTCTCCACTCCTCTCTCGCTGGGTACTCTCTCTGGCGCTCTGTCCTCCTCTCTTCTCTCTATAGCCATTACATTGTGCATGCAACATTTACTTCATGACAAGTTAAAGCAAAAAGAAAAGCTCCGGCTTCCAGCTAAACTGTAAGCGAACTAGCTCTACCTGACACCAGCACGTTCCTGCCCCCGTCCAAGAAACATCCAAGTTGTTATCTTCTGACAGACGCGAGCCGTTTCCCTGTTTCCTGTCTTAATGCTGCACTAAGTGTCGGCTTTGGTGAACGACTGCTTTACGTTTCTTTAATAAAGCATTTGCCTCACAATACCTTTATTGTTGCTTCTTTAATCAGCAGTGTGAGATTTCATGATATTTGAGACGGCTGGGTCATCCAGACAGAAACCTGAGTTCATCTCAACCCCGACCACTTATCATCTCACGTCTGCTGAATTGCACAAAGACTCAACGCCCCATTTTATTTTGCCTTCTTTCCATATTCGATTTAGAAACTTATTTGCATGCGTTTTCCCGCTCGTCCCTGAAATCTGTGTTATTTTAAGCACCGGTCTGGATGTTTTAGCGGGGGTGGAAGCGAACGCACAGCCCTTTCTGCAGTTTGCTTCTCTGGGATAAACACAAACAGACACAGCTGGGACAAACAGGGCAAGTCATCTAGACTGCACTTCTGCCCCCTCAGGCTTCTGTAAGACAACAAAGCATTACTGTGTCGCGTTGTCGGAAATATCTTCCGTCTGCTGACGAGCACAGAGAGTTTTACATTCAGGGATCATTTTCAAACAAGTGTGATACGGAATGGAAATAAATCACACATTCATACGTTTCTCGGTGTATTCTTCGCGAGACAGCGGGACCTTAAGTTGTGGCGTTTGTTTTGCCAGTCAGTTTCAAGAGACCACGTACTTCTGACATGAACTTAAAATGGAAAGCGGATTCAGCTGTGAAAAAGAAATGTTTTTACATCGTGCATTTCGGTCAGAAGAACAAAAGCAATCTCTTTTTGTTGTTGTAGCTGTGTTCTTCGAAAAGAACCTTTCAGGATGCAATCACCCACTTAGAGTGTGTGTGTGTGTGTGTGTGTGTGTGTGTGTGTGTGTGTGTGTGTGTGTGTGTGTGTGTGGAGGCAAAACAGAAGCTCTTTTACAATCTTGCTAAATGGCAGGTTAAAAATTCCTTTCACTAATTTCCAACATCAGTAAAGACACCCTGGAGAACAACTCCCTGACACTCATGCGCAACACAGACACACACACACACACACACACACACACACACACACACATACGACAGATGTTCCAAAATACCACAGTAACAACAGCGCAGATGCAGGCTGGGAAATGCCCTGTGAGGTCGTCATTGCTTCAGTACAAAGCTGCTTAGGGATTTTAGAGCCGTAACGGGCAACAAGCAGCGAACGTAATTTATACGCTGTATGTTTTCACAGGAATCAGAGAGGGGGAGAGGGAAGAGAAGGTGGCCTGTGAACGAGGGGAGGTGTTATTTTTCCCTGCATGTTTTCTCATTTGAAGTTGTGCAAGAGGTTGTATTTTTTTTTCCCCCAGCACTGGCTTTTCTGAACTTGGGTCTCGCTGTAGATCAGCGAGGGATTTATGTTGGGGGAAACTGCAACAGGAAGGAAAGTGCAGCTGGGAATTTTTGCCCGGAGCAAAACAGACGAGAGGTCTGTGGCGAAGAAAGGCAAGAGAAAGAGAGGAGAAGGGAAAAGAGAAGGAAGGAGAGAGAGGAATTAAACAAGATGGCAGAGGAGCAAAGAGGATGAAGGTTGGAAGCAGAGATGGCATGAAGCATGGGATGGGAGAAGGATTCATGCGATGACGGGAGGAGTGAAAGGGAGCTTTACTTAATGTGGAGACGACTGGAAGATGACAGCGAAGATAATCTTGTTTCCACGCCTTCTTGGGATGTCAAGGCAAGTCACACACCCACACCTGTAAATCTACACGTGCACACTCACAATCTTCCTGCCAGAAATTGGGGAGAAAGGCAGCCTGACACATGCACACACGGGAACCAAAACTGGACTTGGACCTGCAGTTGTACACACATCGCTGCGACAAGAAGAAGTGCACTGTCTCCACCCCTTCCTGCTCTCAAGGACTTCTGCTTCAGACTGTGTGTGCGTGTGTGTGTTTTCTACACCCTCATTTCACTCTTAATTTGCCAACAAGTCATTTGATGTTTGTGTACATACCTGCACACACACACACACACACACCCACAGTGTGCTCACAGACACACTGCGCTGCCTCTCTGCTCTCTCACACACTCTCGCTCTCTCGTCCTCAGAGCAGCAGGTCCCTGGAAACAGCCAAACTGTCAGGGACTGTTGCGAACACATGCTCGCTCTCAGCTCGGCTCCGTCTTCAGTCGCTGCCAAGGGAGGAGGAGGAGGAGGAGGAGGAGGAGGAAGAAGAAGAGGAGGAGGAGGAGATGTGAGGCTGAAAGGAACAGACAGAAACACACAGATAGAAAAGAGAAAGAGACAGACTTGGACCAACCTCTGACTGCTTACCTCTCGCCTCTGCCTGGCTGACTGTGTGGGAGACTGGAGGCAGAATACAAGAGATGCCTCGCACTCTCAGGAGCAGCTCATAGTCAGGACTTTCTCCAGCTTTCTACATTCTCCTCTCACTGTTTCAAGGATGAGGAGAGACCGTCTCTTCTTAGCCACGACCCTCACAGCCATCTTCTCCGCTGACCTCTATTTTATCCTCCTGCCAAAGCTGCGCAGCGTGGGTTTGGGATCAGGATACTTTTGCCTATGTGGCCCCGACAACCTCACCCTCCCCAGGCACGGGGGTCTCGCCACCCCGCAGCTCTCCAACTGGACCCTGGACGGCACCACATCTGAACCCGCTGATTGGGGCTCAAAGCTGGAGAGGCTGTTCGCTCACTCTCTGTACAACATCCAGACACCGGTGCTGGGTGCGGAGGAGAGGCTGCTGCAGACGGTGCAGCTGATGGACTACTACAGGAGGAAGGTGTCCCGCTGGGAAAGGTCAGTTTCTGGTGTCTTTTCTTTATTACATTTTAAAAATCACATTTAGAAATGATTGTACAATAGCTGACAGTTATGTAAACATAGCGTGTGTTACTCAACTTTATTGTGAAAGAGGAGCGTGTTCATTGTGGCTCACAGAGCTCACTCTGGAGGGACGTGTCGGGGCTTGACTGCGGTCACGGGGCAGGGTCACCGACATCGTGGCCAAACCAACCGCACATGTATGGAGTCATGAGAGTGCCATAAAAACAAATAGATTTGTAAAAGAATAAGCAAATAAATGTTGAAATACAAAAAGAGGAATAAATAAGTAAAGACATTTTATTTAAATTAAGAGATATAAATACAATAATAAAACAAATTAATTAAAGAGCAAATACACAAATTATAATCAGCATTTTAATTTATTTTCACATTTATTTCTGTAAATATTTTTTTATTGATGTACTTTAAAAAAAAAAATACATTTTAATCCCTTTATTTTTCTCGACTGCTTTTGTTAATGCTTAAAGAAACAAGCTGTCAATCAACTGGCTTTACTTTCCTCTTTATATTTCCTTATTCTTTTACAGATGTATTCTTTAATATGGCACTCCCATGACTCCACACACACTAACACAAACACACATCCATGCAAATAAACACACTTGTTCATGATAACAGATGTACAACCCCAGATAGACATCAGGATGTGTAGACAATTCTGTACGTCATAAAAGTCCAAAGTCGTGTGGGCTGATGGCAGAAAACCCTCGCAAACATGTCATCCTGAGGGTTTGCGTCTGGCATGCTCTCTTTAAGGTAAACAAGGATTTAAAACGGCTAAATCCCGTCTTAATCTGTGGGAGCCGTCGCCTTCTTTGGCTCGTCTATTCCGGCACTCCCTCTGAGAGATACAGCTTTTGGGCTCTCAGGGTGGAAAATGAGAAGAAATATGAGCACTGAGAACCTCGCTGCTGCTTTTTGTTATTTTATAAATGTGCACAAAAACAAGAGATAGCCAAAAGGCTTGTTTAAGACTTGCAATATCTTGCAACAGCATCTCATCACTGCAACAAACACACCCAGGAGAGCTTTCTTCCTGCTCAAATGAACAGTGAAATTTTATTTGCATGCGGAAAAAGTAAACGGGTTTAAAATACATTTCCTTGGTAAAAGCTGGTAAACGTTGCAAGAAGTACGATTGAGACACTTTCCACTTCCTCCGGTCACTTGTCCATTGTCCTGATTACCTTAATCTGTCACTTCAGCTCGCTGGTTGACTGACTGCTCGTATTTATATCCTTTTGCGCCATTAACTCAGCACTTCATGCAGCCTGTGATGGAGCTTGTTTTGGTTGGGAGATGACTGTCCCACTCAGTGCGGTCGGCTCTGGCGGAAGTGGTGCCGCTCTCAACCACAGACTTATTTTTTAGGTCTGAGATTATTGTTGCTCAGGATTTAAGTATAGCGCAGAAGAGAGGAGGCTGTGGAAATTCCAAAATGTTGTTACAACAGCTGTTAAAAACAATAGAAAGCCCACGAGACAACTAATACAACTCTATAAGTGAGTGCAAATGTCCCCGTGTAGTTCTCAGATCCTCTTTTATCAAAGCTGCTGCTACGATAACTTGTTGAACGCACTTTGACGTAGATTTCTGGCACCGTACTAACCAAATAACAAACTGTTTATCCAAATGACTGTAAGAAGTGATTTGTTTTCAAAGCTTAGAAATCCAGGTTTAGTAAGAACACAGCAAGAGCCCCCTTTCAGTCAGCCACCTCATTGTTGTTTATGTAACAACATGGCGTTCACAAGCCCTCTGCAGCAAGAGAATGGATGAAAACACATATCTCCATATGTTGTGTTAAAGGGACAGTTCACCCCCAAATAGAGCTGTTTATCAGTCTAGATTATTTTGGTACGAGTTGCCAAGTGTTGGAGATATCAGCTGTTTAAGATGTCTGCCTTCTCTAGAATACAATGGAAGTAGATGGCACCTGGCTTGTGGTGCTCAAAACATCAACAGCATAAAATACTCCAGATAAATCAAGTTTCATGGAGAGAAATAATTGCAAATCAAGCGCCATGTAGTTCCTTTATATTGGAGAGAAGGAAGGCTGATATCTCCAACACTCTGCAACTCACACCAAAACAAATAGCTCTACAGGTAACGTGTACTTTTGAATTTGGGGTGAACTGTCCCTTGTTGTAATATCATATGTATTAATTTCCTCCAGTTAACCTCTGTTAGGCTTCTTACT
Source organism: Cottoperca gobio (assembly GCF_900634415.1). Lineage (NCBI taxonomy): Eukaryota > Metazoa > Chordata > Actinopteri > Perciformes > Bovichtidae > Cottoperca > Cottoperca gobio. The sequence goes on along the minus strand of NC_041373.1, from coordinate 16,590,955 downwards.
CCTCAGACATATGCACCTCTACAGCGAGGCAGCGGCCGTGTCCAACGTATCTGTGACCGAACACGAGGTGACCTTTGACCCCGACGCCAGCTGGCTGAAGTTCCACCTGGGAATAAGCCGCTACGCTCTGTACTCCCGCGATGACCCCGCTATCCCGCAACTCCTCAAGGACATGCAGAGCATGGCGGTCATCAGCGCAGGTGAGCGAGGGAGGGATGGGGTTTTAAAACATGTGTGTATAATTAATTGTGATTGTTTGATATAATTGGCTTTTGGTTTTGTGCCATAAAGTAAAAAAGCTTTAGTGGATGCTGGATTATAGAGGAGTGTGTTAATGAATTATTATTATCTCTTATAGATTACACTCAAGACGAGAAGGCCCTAAAAGGAGCATGTGATTGTACCCAAGGTACGGTCAATGAAGCATCTATATCTGTTTTGATCTTCTCTGTGTTCAATGTCTGACAAGCCCCTTTGTTTCTCTCGCTCTGTTTCTCTCCGTGTGTCTCCCTCTGTGGTTGCCGGTGCCGTCAGAGACAAACACACTGTTGCCTTTGTGATAGGGAGAAATTTGTTTTGTTTTTTTGGCATCAAAATCCAGATTTGTCTCGTCTGTGTAAGACACTTGCTCTGGGGCATAAAAAAAAAGAAGCAGGCGTTCGTTTGTGTTCAAAGGCAGAGCTCTTAATTACAGTAAATGTTTGATGTGTGCGCGGGAAGCCAATGTTTCCAGGCGTCAACCTACACACCAGCCGCCACCTACGCCGTCTTCTCCTACTGTACCTCTCAGCAGCACGCAAGCCCAAGCTGCGAATGTGAGGAAGGATAATTAATGGAAAGAGTTACTTTTAATAGATGTTATTGTAGCAGAAAACTGGCAGATATGGTGGAAGGAGTATTAATGCAGCTAGCTGCGGGCTAAGTTATAATTATGGCTTCCTGTAACAGGTACAAATGGATGTGTAATGTACGTACCGGGCAACGGCCTACGAAATGTCACTCGAAGCGTACCAAGCAGGAAGAAATGCAAAACAACAAAGACACGCAAACATATCCCCAACTGTTCTGTTTTTTGTTTCAAAGCAAATTTGGATTGGCAAAAAGAGCTCAAATCTTCCACGTATTTTCAGACTCGCACATTTTTTTGTATATACACTGCTCTTCGTCCCGTCTGTCTCGCCAACACAGTGAAGTGGCCGACCACACAAACATCATCTACCGCCAAGAAGAAAAGGCAACAAAAACAATCCGCTCCGTCTGCTTGAGTTTAAACTCAAAAAGACTTTCTCATTATTTCAGTAACCAAAGAGCGACAGTGTTCATCGGCCAGAAACACCGTTTCCGCCAAGTTTGTTCCCGTTTGATTTATTCCAGAAGATGCGATCGTTAACTATTTATAGTCTGACCGAGCGCAGCAGGGGGAAGGCGTGTGTGTGGGTGGTTTGGCCTACTGCTGTGACATAATATACAGCCACACAGAGTGCAAGCTGTGTGACCAACCTCCCAATTACTATCAAAGGGAACTGGCAGATCTAGAAAGTGTTCCACTATGAGCTGGCCTCTGGGGCATCAAGTTCAAAAACAAACGCTGACTCTGATGCTCGGCGTTTTAGAAGTTTCTACACAAAGTCTAAGTTGCTTTCTCTTTCTGCCTCTCCGCTCCAGTGGTGAAGCCCAGCGGACATCACCTGAAACTGGCTCTGAAGATGCAAAACTTTGCTAAAGCCATGTTCAAACCAATGAGGTGAGGAGTGCACGTGTGTTCGAGTCCCTGGTTGATATACAAACGTGCAGCCGTGCATCTTTACTCGTACATACTGCTACCGATATACCAGGTATCGACAAATGAAAAGACACATTCAGCGTCTCTTAAATCATTTCCGTTTCTGTCTGTTCTCAATTTGCACACACACACACACACACACACACACTATAATTTATTTTCACATTTTCTATAGCTATCTCATGTTTGAAACATATATTCTCTCACGTCACGTCCTAAGTTAATTTACATCAGGCTAAATCATCTAGTATCTGTTAAGATAATAGTATAGTATTGTGTTGATTATATACTAACTGACAGTCGTGTGTGTGTGTGTGTGTGTGTGTGTGTGTGTGTGTGTGTGTGTGTGTGTGTGTGTGTGTGTGTGTGTGTGTGTGTGTGTCAGGCAGCAGAGGGACCAGGAGACTCCAGAAGACTTCTTTTACTTTGTTGATTTCCAGAGACACAACGCAGAGATCGCTGCATTTCACCTGGACAGGTGCAGTGAGAAGTCGCTCGTAATAATCATTTAAAATCACTTAATCGTTTCTGCTGTTTTACTACCGTCTCCGTTACACTCGGTGTACTTTAAGTGGTCTGTCAGTGTGTTTATGCGGCAGTGGTGCTCGGGGGCAATTTGAGTTTTTGTTGCACATCTGTCATTTTATTGGCTGAGTTAAGGCTCCGGTGCAAACTGAAGGGAAACAAATGTTTTTATTTTTAAAAAGGCACAAAACAGGAAGTTACAAAAGCAAGTAAAAATGAGTTATTAATGGCTTCCAGCTGCGTAACATGTCTACCTTTTAAATGATGATAATCGAGAAATGTGGTCAGAATTTATACATCGGCATAACGGTAAGGACGGCGGCAAATATCTCAGCTATTACGGGATGGATTGAAGATGTGTACAAACATTTAAGGTTCCCAGAGGATGACACACTGACACTAGTGTTTTGCACCGTGCCTACTCTAAATACAGCCGCACGATGCTTAGTCTTGTTGAAATGTGTATACATAATTACCCAAAATATTCTAATGCATTGTGTCTGAGAAGATCGACAATGAAATGAGATTTTAACCTTACAGGAGACTAAATATCTCCAGCGAACACTTATAAATCAACTCGACATCTCCTCGTGTCATCACATAAACCACTCACTCTGCACAGATTGCAACACGTATTTCCAAACTTGACGATGAGTATAAACCACGGGCTAAAGGCAAACTCCAGCACACACACACACACACACATTTTGTTGTGTAATTGCACATGAGCAGAGGTGAGGTGATTCCCTCTGAAACAAGTTATCTGAGCTAGACGGTATCATTAAGAAGCCGCACACGATAAGTCATCGCTCCACCACAGAGACAGTAAACAGCAGGAGTGCCACGTGAACATTATAATTAATACGCTTGTACATCTGCTCGTATTTCAAATAGTCTTTCAAATCATCTCTCTCTTTCCTATCTTTTTAATTTATGGCAGCGTGTCGTCTCTCCGGCGCGTCTGCGTTTGGCTGCCAAGCCCCTAAAAATCATCGCGAGCAATCAGCAGTCGGGGAATGCTGACGATCAGAGAAGCAGCCATTGAGCTTCACACACCGATTGTTGCTTGATTACTGTTTGCTTGACATGACTGAAATATGGCCCTCGGGGAGGCGTAAGCTCTTAATGGTGTGTATGAACACAGCTAAATTATACAGCGAGGAGCCTGTCAGCGGGGAACATTCATTGATATGAATCAGTGAAAATGAACCGCGGGGCTCCTGTGACATGAGGTGAGGAGACGGAGATAAGGATAGCATCAGCTCGTCAGGGTTCACTTCACATTAAAGTTACGTAAGCATGGACTGTGGGAACCTTTCCTCATAAACAAGGTTTTTTTATTGGAGTTTTCTACTTATTTCTTTAGGATCCTGGATTTCCGGAGGGTCCCGCCGGTGGCTGGCAGGCTGGTGAACGTCTCAGGAGAAGTTCTCCACGTCACTCACAACGAAGACCTACGAGCTGTGTTCTTCACTTCACCGGGTAACGAACAGAAGGATCTGTCTTTACAGGAATAGTGTGATATTTAGGGAAATACAGTAATTCACTTGCTAACATGACCGATGTCTTCTATGTCGCACTGTGTCCCTGTATCTTTGCAAACATTGTATCAGCATTAATATAAACCTGAGCCCGTCTGCGTCGTGGTTATTTTTGGTTCTTCAGTGTGGAGGCAGAGCTGATCAAACAGCATGTAATTGCATGTGAACATTAAACCCAGTTTTGTCCCAACACCATTTCGCTCTGCTTCCCAACAGCAAACAACACGTGTTTCTTTGCCAAGTGCCTGTATGTGTGCAAGACAGAATACGCAGTGTGCGGGGGCCCCGACCTGCTGGAGGGCTCCCTGTCGGCCTACCTGCCCGGCCTCAGCATCGCTCCCCGCATCTCAATCCCCAACCCCTGGACACGCTCCTACACCTTTACTGGACGAGAAGAGTGAGAACCTTAACCTCTTACATTTACATACAACAGCGAGGATGTTGTTGAAAATATGTTTAACAAATGTTTTGATTATAAAAGTACAGCAGGGAGCAGATGTACTTCTCTTTACTGACTATAATCCAACTGCGGTCGAGACGGTTGGTGGCCTCCAGTCGGCTTGTAAATTCTAGTATTTTCAAAATAAAAGACCAGATTTCCCATAAATCTTGTTGATGCTGAAACAAATCGGATGTTTATCTCTTTGGTGAGGAGTGCTTTGTTTAATTTTACCCTCTTTCTGTGCTACACCAATCCTCTATTTTAGTAACCTGTGAAGTCAGTTCTAACCAGACTCTTCCTGTGACATGAATCTTATTATAGTAATGTCTCTAAATCTAAATTAACTGAAGGAGTTTTTTTTCTCAAATTGTTGCAAACATCTGGTCAAAACATTGAAATGCAGTAAACAGATCACAACATTTATGTCCGTTTTCTTTATAGGTGGGAAGTGAATCCTTTCTACTGCGACACCTTAAAGCAAATGTATCCCTATAACTCAGGCAACAGGCTCCTCAACATCGTCGACATGTCCATCTTCGACTTCCTCACGAGTAATTTAAACCACTTCGTCGCCTACTATTCACATCAAGCTTTTACTGTAAACAATCGTCCTACAAAGTGTCTCTATGTTACAGGCAACATGGACCGACATCACTATGAGATCTTCACTAAATTCGGGGACGAGGGATTCCTTCTCCACTTGGACAATGCCAGAGGGTGAGACGAATACATGTCACAGAGCATCAGATGGTTGTGAAATTGTCCGTTGAGGGTTTCATTGTCTTCTTGGATCTTGTGCTCAGGTTTGGGAAGCACTCTCAAGACGAGATGTCCATCCTGGCTCCATTATCTCAGTGCTGCATGTAAGTGGAGTAATATGGAGTGCAGAGGAGATCCTTGTTACTAATGACACCAGTGTGTATTACATTACAATCATGTATCATATTTAGAATAACGTTTCCATTTGTAATGTTCCTTTATTGTAGTTGGATCATTGACAAACTACTTTATTAAAAATGTATTTCTTGCGTCTCCCTCCTCAGGATAAAGCGCTCCACGCTGTTGCGGCTGCAGCTCTTGGCCCAACCAGAGTTCAGACTCAGCGATGTAATGAGGGAGTCCCTGGAGGGAGACCATCTACAGCCGGTCCTGACGGAGCCACACCTCTTAGCGCTGGACCGCAGGTTACAGAAGGTCCTCCGGACGGTCCAGCGCTGCATCAGGAGGCTGGGCATGGACGAAGTGATCACCCAGGACTTTGTCAAATCCACAGCGACGCCTCAGACCGCCGCAGACATGAAGAAGGTCAGGTAGCGCGGGATGCGTCGCTCCTCTTCGTAGCTGCTCTTTGCACAGAAGACTTCGTGATGAAGTGAGCAGACACGGCTCAGATGGATTTGATTTAAGGAACAAGCCATAACTGGAAGACACGTTGAAATCTTCAGAGCTTGTCAGAGAAGGAAGGAATGTCACTGTGGCGGTTCAGAGCGTGAATCACTGCAGGCCTCACATTCCTGTCACAGAGGAGCCGTACATTTTATTTCCATTCGTTTCTCTCATGGTCATAAATTCCCCCCAAGGTGTGTTTTATGACAGGGCTCTCACTTTACTTATGTCTACTTACACCAACAGGTAGATTTGGAGTTGACGCTTTTAACCCTCGGACGTCACATTAACAAGGTTGCTCTGATGTCCTTCAAAGAAATGTGCCATAAAATGATATATTAATATTATTTTCCACTTTCACTGAGTACATTTGTTGAAGCATCAGTCCTGATCATTACTACAAATTATTTATTTTCAGAATTTGCATCCGTTTAAGTGCCAGTTTGTTTACATAATGCTACCGTTGCTTTTTATAGGGGAAAAAATAACATTAACAAATGTAATTATTTTCTGTATGCTAAATGCTAGAGGGATCTTGGATGTCAATGATTAGCAACGACATTGCAATGCTTCATAGTGCAGCAGCAATAACCCAACTTAAAACAAGGAAAGTAGCAAAAAATGGCTCAAATCTGGGGACATTTTGGTCCTTAAGGGTCTTTTGGCAACACAGTTTATTATAGATGTATTATAGGAGCTTAGGTTAAACTTACAAAACACGTTGTATGTTTGCCATATGCATTAACACAGCAAAAATGATCCAGCATTTTAACATTAAAAAACCATAAATGTGTGAGTGTCGTGGAATTCAGCCGATGCAAACTAAACCAAAGGGTGGTGAGAAGTAAATCTATGATACGGAAACAAAGAAGTGAGCTCCTTATTCCTGCAGGAATGGAACAACTAAACAGAGTGTCAAGCAGTCTGTCGGGACGTTCAAACAGTCTACGATGAAGTTCAACAGTCTGTCCTGAAGTTCCAAGAACAGAGAATACAATTAGACTATATAGTCACCAAGTGAGTGGCTGTGTTTACAGACAATCGGCTGTGCAACTACGCACATCTAGCTGATACAAGAGATACAAGCTGACACATCTAGAGATACAAGAATGTCAAGATGACATGACCAGAGTGTACTCTGGTCTCAATCGCTGTAAGTAGGACAAATCTTAGATGAGCAGAAGAATAAGACAGTATATGACAAGATAAAGAATTAACATTACATGAGACACAAGGGTTACATTAGGACATTTTAAAGGAACAATTAGAAACCAACGTTAAAACACCAGAAAGGAGTAAAAGTATCAGGGAATACAGGAGATTTCTTGGACACATGGAGCTATAGGCTAGTTAATATTAACTAGTTAATATTTATAAGAGAGGGCTGTGATGCACTGGACCAGTCGTTTAATAAATTAATGCTGGTGAATACTGTGATTATGGAAAGAAAAATGTGTCTTTGTCATGTTATAATTTTAAAAATAAAGTTATTTTGAAGAGAAATTATCACCTGCAAGTAACAGAGGTGTAAGTGTGTGTGTGTGTGTGTGTGTGTGTGTGAGAAAAGTGCTACCTATTAAAAAGAGCCGTTTAGTTTTCTCCTCCCTGTTTTCCAGACTTGTAATCCTTCTGTCTCATCAAAGTGTTTAAACAGCTTCACCACAAAACTGTCAACTAGAAACGGGCTGAGACAGAGTAATGGCTGACATAAAGTAACCGAGAAATATGTGATATATCATTCAAATGTAATAATTCTCAACTAAGCCAACATTTTTGCTATTATAAATCTGCAAATGTGTTATCCTTCGTGAACATGTTTTTGCTTTGGCTTTCATTGTTTCCTTTGTTCCTATCCGACAGACTTAATACGTTCCAGGTCTCTGTGTGATGTAAAGTAAGATGAATAACCACAGTTAAGGGAGTGAAGCCAAATAAAGTCAGACATGAGCCCGACAAAGCAGGAGGGGAGGCTGATAAGTGGCAAGATCATAAAATGTGCTCTCTACCGCAGGTACATAACTTCATACCACAGTTTCTCTTCACTAAAACCTAGCATCAGGAAAAAACATTTTAAAATCGCCGTTGAAAATGAAGAATGACCGATTAGGAAGTGAAAGGAACAGACTGAACTTTTCCAACTCCAAATAACTTAAGAGCAACTATTTTAAAAGCAACACATGTTGGTAGTTTCCCCCAGAGCCAAGAAACATTGTTAATAATTAAAGTTTTAAACCTTTGCTCATTATTTGACAATATCAATGCATGGAAAAATAACCTAAGTTGTCTAAAGTCATACAAATCCTCTTAAAAGAAAAAACTGAGTGATTAACCAGATAAAGCCAGTTTTAAAATGACGGTTCATAAAAGTGGAATGAAGGAATTAAATGGATTAAAATATAATATTTATATGTTTTGGTGCAAGAATAACCAATGGTCATACTGCCTTCTGCACTTTGAGCAGTGACATGTCTCCCCCTGGTGGACACATGTCGTATTGCATCTCTTTTCACATCTATACCCAATATTAGTGAGATTATCTTTAAAATTCATCCCACATTTTTACCTAGTTAGATGGAATTACTTAACCAGGAGCCATGATGAGCATACTTTTATTTTTTTACTTGTATCTGTAAAGTTTGTGCAGGTGTTTTCACATTCCTCTACTAAAGGGGGAGATTCAGATGTACACTGGACAATCAAGATAAGTTAAATTACAAATTAAAAATAGCAAATTACCTGTCTAATTCGCAAATACAGACAGAAATGACAGGGAAAATTATCCACACACCTGCAAATAAAACGTCCAGCAGGGCGGGCTCGTGAGTACGGAAAGCGAGCGTTAGCATTAGCATTAGCATAGTTTTGACAGGTAGAGCGCACTTTCTGGATGTAAACCGGAAGCTACTAAACATTATCTACCAAAAATATTTAACAACCAGTAATGCTAAGTCTAACCACTGCTAGTTACAAGCTAACAAACATAAACAATTAGCTAAAAATATGCTAACTACACTTACCATTTTGATACATCTGATGGTCGCGAGACGCCGGAAGTCATCGCTCCGGAGCTCCGCGTGCACTGCTCAACCTGGCGCGAGCAGCGGTGGGCTGACACCAGATCCAGAATTTCTCAATGAGGGAGAAAAATGTAGATGAGCTTCTAGGAGCTTTTCTGAGTTTTTATTTTATTAAATAAATAAATAAATGGTACTCTTAAGTATACTTTGATTTAAAGTAAAGTAAAAGGTTTGAATGCAGGACCGAGTTCTTACAGTAACACATTGAAAAGGTGCAACATAAAAGAAGAAACCGGAGACAAAATTGAATTATTTTTACTTTTTTATTGCTTAAACTGCCATCTGGAACAATCTATACCAAAAGGATAAACATCTTTGCACATACAGGAGGTCAAACTGAATACAGGGTAGAATAGAAAAAGAATGGTCCTCTGGTCGCCTGCAGCTCTCTGCGCTGCAGGCCTAACAAACTCACTGAAGGTCGGGCTAGCAGGAGTGACTGACTACTACTGTAAGCCCAGGTTAGGTAAGCTAAGGCAAACCGGGACGATTGCAGTGTGGCTAAAAACATTTTGGACTAAAACCAATGATGCTGCTATTTACACGAAAACAATATTTCGATAAAAGGTGAGTCAAACCCACGCCCCTAACGGAGTCATTTCCTGTGGATCAGGATAAGGATCAGATGGAGATGATTGATTTAACTGTAAAGAAATTACATATTACTCAAGTCCATTAACAAAAAAAACTCTTCTCACTAACCTGACTACCCTGCAATCGGCACCAAAATCAAATCTTTTTTGGACGTACAAACATACATCTCAATTCTTAAGCGCATTCGAGTGCTCTAAATGAGACAAAACAGAAACACATGACTGGTTCTATGTCATTTCTGGTAACAGACAAGTGAGGCAGGAATGAAGAGTTAAGCCTATAATCCAGAAGTCAACATTGTGTGATTTGGTAAAGATCTTTTAAAAAAAACAAAAACAGACTTAAACATTTTATGCCATCTAAATAGTCATGAAGCAGTTAAGCTAGGGAGTAACAAACCAAATATTTGACAAAGTTCCTGCTTCTGCACGCAGCTGCAGGCTTTTTTTTTTTTTTTTTTTAATACACGCTTCCATTCATACCGGATCACTGGATGCCTAAAACATCATGCCAAGTAAGCATAGAGAACAGATCACAAGCTACTCTGATGAAAAGACAGCCACCTTTTCAAATAGGCAATAATCAATGACACTAGTTTTAAATAAATATCTGCTGACTCTGCCCGTCAGCTCACCTGTGATGCTTCAATACATAAATACTTCAGATGTCCTGAAAACCATAAACCATCTTGTTTTTTGTTTTTTCAAGACTTCACTTCAATAAACCTGGAATTACCCATTTGATCTATTTTTAAAAAGTTTTTAACCCATGACGTTTTACACAATACGATTACATACTGTTTTTGTCGGTTGACAAGAAGAAGCATTTATTTACTTTGTGGCACTGGACACCTAAAATAGAATTTATGGAAAAATAAGTGTTTACAAAAGACAGTTAAACATAGTTTTTTTTTTTTTTTTTTAAGATCACCATCACTCCAAACCATAAGTTTATCATTTAGTCAATGATAATAATATAACTATGATCGTTTTAACTATACCATGATAACATTTTGATTACAAACTATAGCAGAAGAGTGACCAAGTTATTTGGTATATACTAAAAAAATTGAATACTGAAATACACTTAATACTCTTTTTTTTTTACCTTTCTTTTTAAATTAATTTTTTTCCTCAGAGTAGTCAAGGCAGTTCTTGTATGGTCGTTCTACCGATTCAAGAGGACAATAAGGGGAATTACTACTTCCTGTTTGGACCTCCGAATAGTCAGGGAACAGAGCACGCGCTGCATTTCCACGGCTACGCATCTTTGCGTTGTGACAATAATCAACATTTGGCACTAGCCTGGTAGCTGCACAATAAAATTAAAACCTTAAGTTGTACAAGCTCTCTCTAACTAAGCAAAACAGACTTATTCCATCGTGCCAATCGAAAGGGAAGCAACCATCGTGGAGCTGAAACCTAAAGCAAACGTCAGATAAAAGTTGATGCGATCATATTTGTCCTGCCTTCTACAGTTTCTAGGTTCTGCTCTATGCTGTATATCTAATCAAGCTAAATGATGTCCAAAAGGAAATTCTTTAACAGGGGAAATAGAAGTCCTCTCTTCAATCTACAACATAAATCTGTAACAAATTCACCAAAAGCGCCATGTAAAGTTTGATTGTCCTGTCTCACCAGTGTGAGACCCTAATGTCTTTCAGATCTCCAAACAATCCTGCTTTGTGTTTAAGTCAAAAAAGAGAGCGTAACCAGCAAATACGTATATAACATAGGTAACATGTGATGTAACTGTGCCTACAAGGTAGCGTACAGCAGCTGGTACAAGCGCTGGTGAATGGCTGAAAGTCACCTCAGCGTGACAGGTGGTAACAACAAAATGAGCTCTGTGTGTAAAACAAAACAAAACAACAAAATAGGGAGAAAAGCCAAACAGAAAGAAGAAGAAAGTGACAAAAAAAAGCAAATTGCATTGGTGGACCCTGGGTCTAAAAGGAGAAAAGAGGGAAAGGGTGGAGGGAGAGGGAGGGTGGGGAGGGACGCCCCCTTCAGACAGACAGCGAGACGAAGCTGTTGTACTGTTGGATGTTACGTTTGAGAATGTCTGAACAGGGACCCAGGACGCGCTCGAAGCGAGGCCGGTCGAGCTTGACGCACTTCAGGGGGCCGCGGGCGACCACAGTGGCAGCGCGGGGACGGTTCATCAGCAGAGCAATCTCACCTGGAAAACACACACACACACACACACACACACACACACACACACACACACACACACACACACAGCACACACACAGCAGACGATTTAATTAATTAATATTAATATAATTATTATCAGTACCGCAAAACAACATGAATTAATATTAATGAAATCAAAGACTGCTGTGATGAAGCTTCAGTGCTTACCAAAGTAGTCAGAGGGTCCTAACCTCCCCACTTCAACAAACTCCTCGACTTAAGGTCCCGCTGTCTCGCGAAGAATACACCGAGAAACGTATGAATGTGTGATTTATTTCCATTCCGTATCACACTTGTTTGAAAATGATCCCTGAATGTAAAACTCTCTGTGCTCGTCAGCAGACGGAAGATATTTCCGACAACGCGACACAGTAATGCTTTGTTGTCTTACAGAAGCCTGAGGGGGCAGAAGTGCAGTCTAGATGACTTGCCCTGTTTGTCCCAGCTGTGTCTGTTTGTGTTTATCCCAGAGAAGCAAACTGCAGAAAGGGCTGTGCGTTCGCTTCCACCCCCGCTAAAACATCCAGACCGGTGCTTAAAATAACACAGATTTCAGGGACGAGCGGGAAAACGCATGCAAATAAGTTTCTAAATCGAATATGGAAAGAAGGCAAAATAAAATGGGGCGTTGAGTCTTTGTGCAATTCAGCAGACGTGAGATGATAAGTGGTCGGGGTTGAGATGAACTCAGGTTTCTGTCTGGATGACCCAGCCGTCTCAAGCCGTCTCAATATCATGAAATCTCACACTGCTGATTAAAGAAGCAACAATAAAGGTATTGTGAGGCAAATGCTTTATTAAAGAAACGTAAAGCAGTCGTTCACCAAAGCCGACACTTAGTGCAGCATTAAGACAGGAAACAGGGAAACGGCTCGCGTCTGTCAGAAGATAACAACTTGGATGTTTCTTGGACGGGGGCAGGAACGTGCTGGTGTCAGGTAGAGCTAGTTCGCTTACAGTTTAGCTGGAAGCCGGAGCTTTTCTTTTTGCTTTAACTTGTCATGAAGTAAATGTTGCATGCACAATGTAATGGCTATAGAATAATGACATCATCAGCGGTGGGATTGGATCCCTACAGGCCTCACTTTGAATATGCAATTATGTCTGCATGTGATCTCCCGGAAAGAAATGAAGGCTGGATTTACGGCACAAAGGAACTGTGTCAACCATTGTGCATCCAAAACAGGAACAGCATGAAATGTGAGCAGAGTTTGTAATGAATGAGAAAGAATAAGCTAAATGCAGCGTGCTGCAGCACAGTATTCATGACGTTCGTATACAAACATATTCAATGTACAGTTTCAACACAACTTTATGAAACAGAGGAAGGCATAACAACGTCTGCATCTTCTGTTATAAATCTGACTGGACAGGTAGGGTGCTCATTTTCCTTCCAACTGCTGTGAGGCTTTTCTGCAAGTCTGATGCACCCAGAGGATTGTGGGTAATTCCTCAATGGAGGCATCTCCTGGAAAAAGATTATGAGCAGAACATAGGAAAATGAAGAACAGACCTCACAAAGAGAGCAGAGGTTACAGAGCAGCATAATGGAGACATATCTGACATCCACAGAAATGCATGAAGAAGTTCAACGAGGAGATGAAGAGAAATCTGTTTTCAGTATCTGAAATAGAACGGCAGTATTGCCCCATTTCTTTTATCCCTCTTTCATTATCCCTTCAATGTTTCTGCACAACATCAGTCTGAGCGTGGCGCTCCAGCCACAGCTGGGACCGAAGGAAGTGGAGCTGCTCCCTCACATTCCTCCAGAATTAATCAAACCTTTTTATAGTCCCGTGTGCTGACCAGTATTTTATGCTGGGTGCTACCGGATGTCCACACACACACTCCAATTATATTAGTATTTATGGTGCATAATACATTGTAAATAAAATCGGCACAGTCATTACGAGAAGAGCATTTTGAAAATTAAAGAGAGATTGTGTTTTTTTTTGCCAAAAAGCGGCCACTTCAAGTGCCAATAAAATGGAAATGATAAAATGTATCTTTATAGTCAGATCTAAAAGATGCTAACATTTAGCCACAACACGCTACTGGTCTGTCAGACTGGAGCAGCAAAGTGTATTGAATCAAACAAGGGTGTTTTTTAATGTTTGAACTTTCTAACTTTCAAGTGGCAACTATAAATATTAAATAGGCTACTTGTGGCAGGTTCAGCGTCACAATTTCTGCTGATGACAAGACAATAAATACGGTCGTCTGGCACACAACCCCTCGTAAAAACCACAAATTGCCGTTTTTACACTTTGTTTTTTGTACGAATCCAACAAACAAGGTATGACGTGTTGAGGAGTGGGCTTTAGAGGTTGTGCTTTGAGGATTTGGTCGCCTTGTGTCACCAAGCTAGTCGGCTGCAGCTTCATGTTTAGCGTGCATTCTGTACATACGAAAGAGCAAATGAGCACCTTTCCCAAAATGTCAAACTCTATAAGTTTGTTCAGTTGATTTGCAATGAAAAAGTTAGTAATAGTAGGATAAATAATTTGTTGTTGCAGTCACCGAGCAACAGAACCTGAAGATCAGGTATTTATTAAGGCAGCAGGAGCAGAGAAGGGAAATAACCCAGTTATCTGCAGGACCAGAGTCTGATGGGGGCGAAAAACAGTCTATAAACAGTGATTGCTTTGACCGATGTCATCAGACCCATGTCTCCTCTTGTGACACGAAGCCACCGCCTGGCAAAAGCCCTCGCACAGACACCGACACACACATTTGATGATTGGATGCGGGGATGTGCATGCATGGAGCGAAGGAAAGAAGGCCACTGAGATGAGACTGACAAGTGTTTACGCTCATCAGCTGCTGATTGTGTGTTTGCAGGTTACCATGGGTTGCTTGTGGTCATTCTCTGCACGGCTGGTGGGTGAAGCTAAAGTGGATGACAGGAGACAACAGTTAATGTCCGTGTGCGTGTGTGTGTGTGTGTGTGTGTGTACATAACTGTGTCTGTCTGGGTGTGGCTGCTCAGAAAGCACAGCTAATCGCTTATTTTGGCAACTTCTGAGTAATGGAGAGACGGTGAAAGGAAAGTGTAGGAAATGTTTTGCACACACACACACACACACACACACACACACACACACACACACACACACACACACACAAAAACCCTTCAGCATTTGTGCACTTTAATTTTTCTTTTTGTACAATCTGGCTTGCGTCTCTGGAGCCGAACATTGCCCAAATGTTCCCGAGCCGAGCTCCAGACTTCAGAGGAGGAGAATGTGAAGAATGCTCCGACTCTTCTCTTCATAACGTGGAGAAATGGGACATGATTTAATCACAGTATCGGGTTTAATTAGCTTGGAAGGCCATCCTGACCTGTACATTCAAAACCTTCGTTCTGCTGCAGCAGCCGCAGCCGCACGCACCCGTTCACACACACGTGGAGAGGGATTCTAACGAAAGTGGTAATTACTGGAAGGGACATTCCCAGTGCAGAGCCAAATGGGACTGGATATGGCCTGGGTCAGGGAGAGGCCATCTGTGTGTGTGTGTGTGTGTGTGTGTGTGTGTGTGTGTGTGTGTGTGTGTGTGTGTGTGTGTGCAGCACCTCAAAACACCTGTTTGCGCTGACAGATTAACTATAGAACAGCATTCTTCCTGTTGGCGGGACCATGCATTTGACTTTTGACCTCGCTGAGTGCCGTTTCATCCCCTTCAGTCGTCTCCTCCGTGTCTTCTGTCCGTTTCCTTTGTGTCTTCCTGTGGAGGTCAGAACTAAAAGTTAGCGCTCTTTGCTAAAGGGAATCGACCTGTGTGAACACAGATGTTTATTTTAGATTGGACAAATTTCCCAATTTTGTTGGTGTCCCTGAACTAGACGGGATCAGTGATCTCTGCTGGATGATATTTCGGTCTCGTACCTGTCTGACTGTTTGTTGATTCAAACCAGAACTGTTGCTGTTCTCCATTTCTGTGGTGTAGTTGGCCTGCACTTGAGTACTCTGTGTGCTCCTTCTGTGTGCGTGTGTGTGTGTGTGTGTGTGTGTGTGTGTGTGCGTGTGTGTGTGCGTGTGTGTGTGTGTGCGTGTGTGCAGTTTCTGGGTAAATTAAACCTGACTGATTATAATTTCAACATATGAAATGTTACACTGATTAGCTGTTTAAAAGACATCTCAAAGGTTTGAGACTTTTTTGGCAGAATGAGAGTTGAGAAGTGAACGCTTTGGCAGCTTCTCTGTTGACGACAACCTCTCGTCATGCGTTCTTAAAATATGTGGTAGGATTATACCGATGGAAGAGCTACAGCAGAGACGTTGAAATGTTATCTCTGTGCATGGGCAACCAATCAGAAGCCACAGTGACGAGCAGAGAGTGAGAAGAGTGGAGCGGCGAGGTGAATGCAAACAACATAAATCAACTTTTCGACCACAAACCACAAAATGCATCTAAGCAGGAGCCGAGTCTTTTACTTTACTGCGCTGCTTTCGTCTCTTAAATGTAATTATTTCAGAGTGTTCTCTCCTTTTATGGCTCATGTTACCCAACAATGTGACAGAAATACAGTCAAGCACACGGCAGAGGACCGAGACAGAGTTTGTGACCTTCAAACAAACTTGAGTTTCTATTAAAGACTCAACGAGGGAGGAAGCACCCAACCACGACGTAATCTTCTATATTAGATTTCGCACAAATCCTTCACTGTTGACATCACTACTTGTTCGGACATCTCCTGTAGAATTTGATGATAGAATAGAAACACGCGTCCTCCTCAGAATGAGGACTGTGTGATCCAGAATGCTTCCTGGCAGCGTGTGTGCAGTCATTTCATCCTTGTATTTATAGCTTTTATGTTAACCCTCAGTGGGTCGAGCAAATCAGGGAAACTCAATTTTTGTTTCATGCATTTAAAGACGGGTTATGCAGCTTTTTGGAAAAGGCAAAAAAAGACACCAGAATTGGAAAATACAGCTCTCCACCTGCAGCCAGTAGATGAGCACGAGCATATGCATGTGCTTCATACAGTCAAGGCTCTAGCTAGCGAGGGACACGTGAATACCGACGAAGCGTTTTAGAGAAGGAGAGAAAGTGTTGCTAATAGTTTAGCCTTTCCGAAGCCGCGGCTTACCTCCGGTAAGAAGCTGGCTCAGTGATATTCCAAATCACTTCCTGCCCGAAGAAACCCACATGGTCTCCATCCTTTGTCCACAGTGCAGCAGAGCCGTCAGCTGAGGCTGTGAGGACGAACGACCTGTCAGTCACCTGGAGGACTTCCACACTCACTAACGCTCTCTCGTGAGCCTTCAGACTCTGCAGCAGAGGAGGCCGCTCACTATCTGGCTGCGTGGGAAGAGAACACCTCAGGTAAATGGGGAAATGCAGTACAGCACACACTTATTTCTTTACACCAGCTCACACACAAACGAAGACATACACTCACTTCATGTTGGATGTCCAGTGCATAGTGACGGATGTCCCAGATCTGCAGCCGGCCCGTTGTATCTCCAGAGACCAGGATGGTGTTCTGAGGCTGATCTGAGCTCAGGCTCAGCACACGCTCGCCCGGCTGCTCTGGAGCGTAAAACTGGCCTGCAATGAGAAGGTAACAAACTGAACTGCACACAGTTTCCCAAACATAAAGAAAACAAAGTAAAAATCTAGAGGATTCTTCGTTTTAACAGCAGTCAGTTTGTTTTGGTTCCTGAAGGTCTACAGGGGGGAAAGTTGCATGCAAGTAAATCTAGCTAGTTTTGTGCAACATAAGAATACTGTCTTGAAATAAGTCTGAGATAAATTGCTACCCTTAAATGTTATGTCACACATCTCCCTATTATGTCACGCTCTAAAAACCCTCTCTGCTTGAAGAATGCATCGACACATATGGAGATGTTTACACACAAATGCACACTTAGCTCACTCGTACACACATGCAGCGCTCACAGAGCATGAGTCCCACACCACTAAACACAGATGGGATCTGGAAAGAGACATAGTTGTGGGCTGCCAGGAATGATAGAGGCGGCAGGCCAAGTCGACAGTTCAGCCTAACTGTCACAGCTCTGGCTGTTTGTAAACCCATCTTACGGGAGGATCATTAAAACTGACAACTGCTTGTACAGTTTTGTGCTTCCACCTCCGTCTTACTGAGAGAGTTCTATTCTAAATTCATGTGCATTTTGCTTTTGCATGCTTTCTCCTCTCTGCCCCTCTCACCGTAAGTGTGCGTCTGTCCAGTGACGCTCCAAAAGCAGAGGCAGCCAGCCTGCGTTGAGACCAGGACACCTCTGTTTCTCAACTTTCTGTTGCCAGACCGATGCTGCAGGAACAAGAGGGCGTCCACAGGGGGCAACGCTCTAGATGCACATAGGCAGAGGAAGAAACAAACGGGCAACAACAATGGAACCCATCTACTGAAGACACATGGGAAATAAATTGGTTTACCACCAGACTAGAGCTCGTGTTGCCAAAATGTGCTCACAGGGTTGCCAGATAATTAAAGGGGTGGAAAGAAGCAACAGATTCTGCTACAAACATTTGAATTGAATTTGCTGTTTTTTGGGGGAGTATTGGATCATTTGACCTCTTCAATGTGACAACGAGCAGCACGTAGCCGTACGTAACCATGCATGTAATGTAATCAGTGTAATGCATCGTATTTCACGCACATTCATGCAATATTTTTCTCTCAAGTTTAGTGGAGTAGGAGTACAATGCACCGAGAATGGTACTTCGTTTTAAATGTTTTTTTTATTGTGAAGCATCAAAGATAACAAAAGACATAAGAACAAACTTTAAATAAAGAAACGATAATAATTTAAGGGCAGTAAATGTACTCGGTTACTTTCCCCGGCCTCGTGCATCTTTGCTCTCTGTACGTCCCGGCCGTGTCTCACCCTCTCTGTGTCGGTCTCTGAAGGTGCAGCGCTGCTCCTTGCGTCTCCAGCCTCCAGATAATGACCTCTCCGTCGTGGCTCGCCGTGGCAACGACCCCCAGAGCGAAGCACTGACACACCGCCAAGATGTCTGATTTGTGGACACCGCTGGACTTCCACGACATGTCTGCTCTCACATACAGATCCTACATGTAAAAGGTAAATATGCAGATGTTAATATTACAAACACCTGCAAACATTCTTTCTATTAGAAACACAATCTATGAAACAAAGTACTGCAGAGAACAAAGAAGTACCATGTTGCCTTCAGGCTGTGTGCGTGAGCTTGTTGGTAGAAATGGTGATACTCTTTGCACATCACTTCACACAGTCTGACAGTTTACAAACAGTCTGAAAACAACATCTAATTATTGATGTTGCCTTGTGGAAAGCAACTGTGTTTCCTTCTCCGGTTTACTGATTCTGTTTACACCTCTGGGCTGCAGTGAGGTCAGCGCTTTTTAAATGGATGTGGAAGCTGAGCATGGTGGACGTCAGAGGAACACCGCTGCAGATGTATCTCACCAGGTGCATGTGGAAGTGTAATTTACCTCATTCGCTGATGTCATTTACTCCCAATAAAACAGTGTGTGTTCTCACAAACCTGGCTCTGTGCTGACACGGGGGTGGGGGTGGGGTGGGGGGGGGGGGGGGGGACAGGACGGAGAGTTTGCTGCAGGAGCATGAATACTGAATGTGTATACTGAATCTAACCGCAGATGGAAGGTAAAGGTTGAGAGGTAAAAATGTAACACAAGTCTTATTAATTACTACGGTCAATAGATGTCGGCGTCTAACAATGTTGAACAAGTCTCTCATCCCTCTAAACCAATCAGGAGGTACAGCAGAGCGTTACCGCCTCAGATCTATGCTGCTGGTGACAAACTGATAGCGGCCATTCAATCGTCTGATAACATTTGAAGCAGGTGAATGATAAAACACTTTGTTACTTTGTTGTATAAGTGAACAGCAGAAGGTGATGCCTCCTGAAAACCTTGTTTTCGTTGCCCGTCGTCGTTGGTTTCATTTCTCACTTTGTCGCAGTGACACGCAGGTGTTCTGCTGCACCTGGTGACATCACTGTTAAGCATAACTGGACTGCATTCATAGAGCGCTTTTGCAATCTTTGCGACCATACAGCACATGTCGGCGTTCACACAGAGGCAGATACACGGTGCCACTGTGCTCATCAGATAAACATTCACACACACACTCGCATCTATCTGGGGCTCAGTCGAGTCCCTCCGTGTAAAACTGCAGTGGATTATTAATTTAAAGCACCTTTTGATTTTACCTTGGCAGCTGCGATGTCGTACTGAGCGACTCGCCGGCTCCCCCCCACAGCCAGCACCTGGTTGTCATGGAGACAGGTCAACCCAGTGACCTCAGAGTCGGTGACGGGCTCCAGTTTGTGCAGGTTGAGGCCGTTGAGTAGGTTCCACACCTGCTCGGGGACAACTCTTATCATTAACGTACATGTTTGTGTCAAAGCTACAGTATTTGTGCAGACATTCGTCGTGTTGTTGGACCTTAATGGTGCCACCGCGAGCCCCGGTGATCAGTCTTCTGCGGGAGGAGTCTAGTGTCATGCAGGTGAGCTCGTCTTCTCCGTGAGCGTTCAAGATCTGCAGACGCCTCCTCCCCGTCTCGACGTCCCACAGAGACACTGATGAGTCGACATGTCCAGTCGCCACCTGTCTCAGAGCGGAGCTGTACAGAGCACAGGAGACGGCGGGACCGCTTTGAATGTTCGGTTCCTTTCCTTCATCTGTCAACCATCCGCCCCCTCCTCTTCTAGCGTCAGCCAGATGGAGCAGTGCCAGGTAGTCTTTGCATCCCACCACTAAATGAGAGTGCTCCGTCAGAGGGGGGCTCAGCAGCAGGAAGGGGAAGTTACCGTGTTCTGGGATCCGACCTGGCTGCAGGCAGGGGAACTGCAGGTGGACGATTTTCAGACAGCGATGGCTGGAAATGTCCCAAACCCTCAGCTCCTGGGGGAGGAACAAGTCATTAACCAGAAGATAAACAACGCTCTATTGTGACATGTCATGACGTCACAAGAAAATGGTAATAATGCACATATGATAATATTGTTCTAGACTTGTGGTTACAGACTATTGTGAATTCCTTTGGTCGTGTAGTGAAGATCTGAAGAGCGGCCCCAGACTCACAGCATCTCTGGAGTAGCTGAAGATCTGCCCAACAGGTTGGTAGATCGACACATCCAGCACTGCGGCGCGGTGACCCAGCAGCGTGGCGACGGGACGCGACACCACAAATCGAGTCCACAGTCTGACGGCTCGGTCGCAACCTCCCGTCACCATCAACTGCAGGGACGCGTTGTAGTCGAAACATTTAGCTCCCTGAAAGGAGACGGTGAACAGATTGTGTTGCTTTGTGTACAGAATAATACTACAGACCGTTAAATTGGAGTATAAAGTTAGTGTGCTCGTATAAATAACAGGAAGCATCAGTTTAATAAGTCTTTGTGCAACCTTCTAGATAAAACTAGCTGTTGATAATTCACTAAATGTACTATTTGCAGTTCCCACATCAGGACATTCATTGATTTCTAAACACTTCTAATGGAGTGAAAGTTGATTTGTAGGTCAGAGTCACCCCGACCGGAGTACCTCCCATCTGACCTCCATGCAAAGTGGATACCGACAAAAATCAATTACACTCCCTTCTTCTTCCACGTTTAATTAATAATTGACCACAATAACATGCAAAGTAGAGATTTGACCTTACTGAGGTCGTTAAACTCCACTATCACCTGCTTGAACGTCCAAATGTAAGGCTCCCGCTTCAGAGTCACGCTCATAAAGACCACAGAGGAGGTGTCGCTCTCTGATGACGTCATGATGACGTTGGCGCCGGGCTCAAACATCACTCTGGTGATTGGTTCCTGGTGGACGTTGGGGATGTGACGGTGGGAGACCATGTTGCTGTGTTCACCGAGGTCCTGTAGTCGAGATGGATTAAAGTTATGTTCTCAAAAGACTTTCATTGAAATGTAATGTCTGTTAAGTCGCTGACGGCGGCCCACTGAGGGAAGCCTTTGCAGTATTACGAACTGGATGTCTGTGGCGACACTCCCAGGAAACAGGCCAAGCGGCGCCGAGTCAGTGACGCATTATCGAGATTGTAACTTTAAGTGCGTGTGATTTCTGACTGCTGCACCGTTCGCTGGAGCTTACGGGGAGAAAGATCCTCTGTGGGCCGCTCTCCGCCTTGGACGGACTCTTGAAAAGACCTTTAGATGGATTCAGGAACCACAGGAGGTGGACTCCTCCTCTTTCATCCCCCAGCAGCAGCAGAGACGGTCGCTCTGGACACTTGGAGGGGAACAAGAACACACATGGACTCAAGTGCATTGCTTTCAGAGTGAATGTGTCTCGGAGGAACCGTCGTCTTACCTGAACATCGTGCCAGTAACAGAGAGCCGTCGGGACGCTGCGAAACCCTTGAGACGAGACGAAGAGTTAACTCTTGAAAACTTAGCGTTGTTGTGTTTGTAACATGTCAGCAATGAAGTATACCAAAAAGATGGACGTCCTCAAATACACCGGCCGTGGACACGTTGACAAAGTGCAAGTCTCTGCAGTCGGTAGCTACGGCAACCCTGTGTACGTTGCCCATATAGACGGCATCAGACGTCCAGCCTCTGAACCTCCTCGTGCTGGCCACTTCCTCCGTTGGGTCTCCAGCAAGCTGGATTAAAAAAATAAAATGTGAGTGTGTTGTACTTCCATGTGGAAGTTACAGTAGCAGCAAGATGTCACTCACCCCGAGCGTTCGGAGGATGTGTAGGCTGCTGTTCCAGACAGTGATCTGACCTCCCTTACTGACACTCATGTAGCGGAGCGGAGGAGGGTGGGAGACCGCAACCACACGCACGGTTGCCTCCCGCTGCGGAGGAATAATTTAAAGTATAACTAATAAAATGAGGTAATATAGAAGTGCAGCTGGTGAACCTGTCTCCCCACACAGACGCTGCAGGGAACGTTTGGTGCAATATGAATCAACTTTAATTAGTATTAGTTGTATAAACTGCTGAATGTTTATACGTTTGATACTTATATACCAATATATATCTATACCTTCCTTCTCGTTTCACCTGCTATCAGAGGACCGGGGGGTTTGTACCTTGTTGTGAGCGCAGTGTCTGATCTGCGGCTGGGAGTCCAGGAGAGCCGCTCTGGGGATGGAGGCGCGCTCTCTCTCAGTGTACTCCAGGAGCAGGTAGGAACAAAGCTGCTGCCACTTCACCTGCCCGGTGCAGCTGACATCTACCTGTGTGTGTGTGTGTGTGTGTGTGAAACAGTCAGAAGACTCTCAGAGGTCCTGCATCATCATCTGGATGTCATGGTTTCTCCTTACCTCACTGAAGAAGCTCTCAACCCAAGTGTCCTCAACATCTGGACCGACCACAGACCTCATAACCTCCCGAAACTCTTCGAACTTCATTCCGCGCTCTTCATTTCCTCCTCTGTTCCTTGCTCTCCTTCCTCTCGGCCGCTCTTCCTGTGTCTGTGCTGCAGCCTCTGGACGGGTAAATGCAGTCTCTCAGGAGCTGCAGGTGCTCGGGGGTCAGCTTCTCTGCAGGACTGACTCCACAGGCCGGATCACTGCAGAGAAATGTTCATTGTCACAGACATATTGTACTTTAGTTTCTTTGCAAATTAATGAACTTTTGCATACTTTAAGTAGCCTATTTTTTCGATGCTTTTATACTTTTACTTCAGTAAAATATATGAGTACTGCTTCTTGTGTTTGCAGGTGTACAGTTGGATCATCAATTGTTGTCTTAGCGTCAAATATTTTAGTTTTAGTTTGTAAATTTGATTATTAATTCCATCCAGTCGCTGACATCGACTCTGTGACTCTCTGCAGGATGAACGCAGCGCTCCCAAGTGGCAGCACTGGGACAACACACGGCTGATGAAACAGAAAGCATCATCACATTAAGAAGTCAGGTATTAGTACTTATAGATGTGTGCACTTGCTAAATGTTGTGTGTAAGTTTTGTGGGACGTGTTTAAAGCATCCCAAGGGTTCCTCACCGCCACCAGCGGCTCCTGTGTGGCCCTGTTGCTCGGGGAGACGACACAATGAGTCACATGTCTCAGCTTTGTGAGCTCGTTTGCAGTGTGCGACGGGTCCTTTGCATCTTACACACTTCTCACCAATGTGTGTGTGTGTGTGTGTGTGGGGGGGGGGAAGGAAATGTGAATCTGAGCCATAGAGATGCAAATGTCCAACTTCATATAGGACTTAACAAAACTTCTTCTAAGTAAAACCAGCACATCTTTTCACTCGAAGAGTTTTGAGATGATAAGACGTGGGAATATAAGGATTCTTAATGAACATGGAGGTGCAGCCGACATCACATGCAGAAGTGGCTTTTATGTAGCAGGTTATACACAGTGCATTAACAGTGATCTGTTAAATTAATCAGATAAATAAAAACAAAGAAAACTCACCAGCACCTGCTGTGTGGCACTTCAGTCTCATAAAGCAGCCAGGGATCGTTGCTGCTTATTAAGGAATTCATATTGATAACCTGAACGCCTCTTTAAATGATTCCAAACATCCTGCTACATCTTAATCTAGATTGCTTCAACTTCTTTAGATCCAGCTCTTGGTGACACACACACACACACACACACAGAGAGATGCAGCACACACGAGCGCTGAGGCCAATCTGAGATCCTCACAGTGCTCCGAGTCGAAACACGCCGGACCTTTTGTTTTCTATCCCTCCCTCTGGCTTTTCAGACTGATCATGTCAAACAAAGCTTCTTGTCTCCAGACAGCCAAGGAATGTCCAGGTCCACGGATCAATGAGCCGTCCGTCACAAGTGGGTGACCGCTCCGAGAGGGGAGAGTCAACACATCGCTGGTGAGAAGACCGTGGGGAGATGAGAGTTTCCAAAATAACTGAAAGTCTGCTGGGGGGTAACAAGACAAGCCCTCAGTGGATTAATCATTTAGAGACACTGAGTTAGTCGAGACCCAGGAGAGTTAATATTTGCAACTTTTGCACATTGAACACTTAAACACATAACAACTCTGCACAAACCCTATGAATTATATTTATGTCCTTTTGCAAATATATTCTGTAAGTTAAAGGGAGACACGACAGGTTTTAACTATTATATCACGATGAAACTTCCCCAGTTGATTTCTTTCATTAAGATGATTCTCTTTTTGCGTTACAAGTTTTCTAAAATGTTGTGTTTAAATATGCAAATGAGGCATTATCTAACATTTACACAACAGACATCTGAACATTGGATTTGTCTTTTTGTCAACATTAAAGAGTCGAAGGTTTTTACTGAGGGGATTTTGGATATCTCTTTGTATCACTCAATATATCAGACAAAGTTTATATATATATATATATATATATTTATATATTTTATATACATATATAAAAAAAAAAATATATATATATATATATATATAAGAAATAAATATATATATATATATATATATATATTTTATATATATATATATTTTTTTTTTATATATATATATATATATACACATTTAAAAATATATATATATATATAAATAGTTGCTATGAATGATTTATGAATATAAACATTTAAATGAGGCATAACTAATGCTAGCCTTTGGTGAATTTAGGAGAAATCTACAGATGCAAATACAGATGTGTTCTTTCCACTAGTCTGAAACATGCTGTTTAAGCAAAATAGCTCAAACTCTCAAAATGAACCATAAAGCATTTTTGCCTGTCGTGTCTCGCCAAAGATTAAAAGCAACAATCAATGATAGATGGTCGTGTTGTTATAACCTCACAGACTTCTATAACTAATGCAGTTTAATTATTGCCTGGCAACCCACAGCGCTCTTGTTCACCAACTCAATGAGCACGAGCGACCCGGAGCGGCCTCCCACTATGATTAATGAAGAGACCACATCCCAGTGGAGTCTGCTGGGCAACACCTCGTCTAATATCAGACCGACACACAGCAGTGCTGTAACTGGCTCATATCTATATCATTAATATGATGCAAACATGGACAGCACAGCTCAACACATGTTCACACATGTATGTTATAGAAGCACAGGTGGAACAGCTGAAACGTTTTGCCATTTAGACTTTAATTACATTTTTATTTAAATGTAATATTAATATATATTTTATTATTGTTACGTTTGCATTTATGAATAAAATATGTTGCCAACATCATTCTCAAATGTATTCTTAAACATATTTGTCTTCTTTTCTTGAGTTTTTGAAGAAACATCAACAGGACGGTAACTCGGGAAGACGGTCACTACAACTACTACTATAGGTAGGTGAACAAACGTGGAGATGAAAAGCATTTTGAACAACGTTAACATATTAAATAAATATTTAGCAGCTCTTCCCATGATGTCAGGAAACTGGAATATAACTGTTTCCAAAATGATAAAAGCAGAATACCCAGTACAATAATCATCAAAATGTAATTAACACTTTAAAATACATTTCTGTGCTACCATTTAGTTCATGATTACAGAACAGCAGTCTGCACCAATGATATAAAGCAAGCCCATATTCAAGGACACATTGCATATATATTCTTTTGATTCTATGTTTTGCAAATGCTATTTTATTTAGAATTTCAAATAGACATGCTATTACCCGGTTCAGCCACTAGATGGCGCCACATCCAACATGTGATCAGCGCTCGAGCATGCAGAGGAGAAGTGTAACCTGCAGAGTGGAGGACTTATTTTAAAGCAATTAAAACACAGGAAACATCTATCATGTTAACACATGATATTATATATATTTTCTGAATTTAAGGAAGACTTACTCTCTTCTAGAAAGCTGTTTAAAAAGCTTGAGCTGCTGTCATATGTATACGGTCTGTTAACTTTAAAACATGCATGTCTCTGCTCTGTCAGTGGTGCAGTGTGTACCTCCTCTCAGCTGGACTCACACGGTGGCAGGAGCCGCGCACAGTATAATTACACTCCCGTGATCCGCCCTTATTTCCCCTCGCGCACATACGGGACTTGGAAAAGTACTTCCTCAGCCCTGCCCTGTGTGCTTCAGTGATGGGGCAGTGAGGATGCCGAAGCACGACAATCCTCGGACTCTATGTTTGATTTTCATTCCTCAACTTCACTGATTTAGTCTTTTGTTTTTAACCCGTGTGCTGCCATGTTGCGGGTCGTAGTGGAATCGGCTAAAGGGCTGCCTAAAAAGAAAGTTGGACACCCTGATCCAATCACCTCTGTGATTTTTAAAGGTAAGTCATGGTAAAATCATAAAGTTTTAATTGTGTTGCTTAGAGTACGGGGGGGGGGGAATCACTCGTAGCCAAACATTTGTTCTTAAATAAGGATGTAAAGTGAGTGTTTGGGACTGAAAGGTAAGTTTATAGTCGCTCAATTGATTATACTTTTATCTAGTATGACGTCACTATGAATTTCTTAGTTTTGCTTTGAGTTTAAATGTCCCTGCAACCAATAAACTATACAGTCGTGTTTATTCTTTAAGTTTCTTTATAATTGCACAATAAGCCAAATAATCCATTTAGAATTTAAAAGTTGGATTTTAAGTGTTGTTGTTCTTCTAAATGCAACATGTCACTGAAGACCTTCCCAACATGTCACAGCAGTTTTATGCAAAGGGACCAGGTTTGGACCTGTAGTATACGCACACACACACGCACGCACACACACACACAAGCTCTGCTGAAATCAGCCTCCAGCTACTGAATTAAAATGGTGTCAGACAGAGAATGTGTTGCCTCCCTAATGAGGAAACTAAATTCCTGCTGGCAATCAGCCCTATTGCTCTCAGCTGTTTTGTTTGTACCAGTGTCATCATCAGCTGCAGGTGTGGCAGCTTCTCTCGTTTCCTTCTTCCCTTTAACTGCAGCCCACTGACGCCAACTACCACTCTCACCTCAAAGCATGCAACACTGTCCCAGATAAGACAAAGCAATAACTTTAACTTTGCCGTCCGAACAAGTGGGTCAAATGGTTTATAGGAGTGTTCTTGGTTGTGTCCTGCACCATGCAGTGTTTTCTTTGTAAAGGTTTCTTTTAATAACTATTCACAAACATTTTCACTTTCAGATGAGAAGAAGAAAACCAAATCAATTGACAGTGAGCTGAATCCTGTCTGGAACGAGGTAAATCTCATTAAACACGCACACGCACACACACACGCACACACACACGTTCCAACATGCAGTAAAAGCCTGCAACTAAACGCATGATACAAAATGTAATAAAACAGAAATGAAATCACCCAAAAGCAAATCTAAAGTGATTGAAGACCACACAGAGTTGTGCAGCCCTGATCAGGTCAGGCAGGTCGTTCCAAACCTCCCCCCCCCCCCCCCCCCCTTTTTGTGTGTATCAGGACCCTGGTGCGATCCCGTCATGGTCGACGCATACTGTGACAATCATCTCATGACTGTCACAGTACGCGTTGATCATGTCAGTAGATTATGTGATTGATGTACTAATTGTGTGACATGTGGACTGTGTGTCCCTCCTCTCGTCTTGCAGGTGCTCGAGTTTGATCTGAAGGGCACGGGGCTGGACTCCAGCTCCTACATAGACGTGATTGTGAAAGACTATGAAACTATTGGGAAAAATAAGTAAGTGCAATGCAAGCTCGTTGGCTTTTGTGCAACAGATGGATCACTGTGATGAAAGATGTGCCGCCACCTTTTTTATTGAATTGCAGTGTAAACTTCTTCAAGTCTGAACAAAGACTTCTGTTTCGTCAGACCGGTTAGCTAACAGTTGCATCAGGGGGTTTTTATTTATTACAGTTACTCAGAAGCGGCACATGGAGTCAACATGAGCTGCCGTTAAGATGATCTCAATCTGAATTACTTTAGCTGCGAAATAAATGTTTGTACACGCCGAACTTCACCGCTGGTTAGGGTGCACGTGATTAACACACACGCTCAGTGAGCTGGATCTTATCACAGTAACCCTGAGTTATGTAGCTGTCTCCCCCTCACACCCTGCTTGCCGTGCTGGGACTTGCTGCGCCGTGTGGGCTGACTGATCCTGATTGGGCAACAATAGAAGGATGAATCGCTGTTTGTCTTGGTTCTGTGTTGTACTCTGTCTCCAAATGTTAAAGGGAAATACGTAATGTGGCCAAACTATTGCAGCGCAGTCAAATCCTCGCCCTGTGTTGCAGTATAATCCAAGTTTATTCTGCCCAAACGTGCATTTCTTTCTGCATAAACAACCGTGTGCTTAGATTCCACTGCAGGAGTTGTGTGAGGATTTGTAAACGTATGTTTCGATACATTCATCATCTCCATGTTTGTTCACATGCGAGGAAGAACAAAGTCTTCTTCAAGGTAGCACCAGGATGAGTAAGTGATCTACAAAAGGTCCTTTTGGTTGGCGTTTCCTTTTTAATGCTGTAATACAAGAAGTTGCTCCAACAGTTCAAGCTTGTTGCTTCCCTATAAAACCAGAATCACATACGGGACCAATCGACACCCACCACAAAGAATGTTTCCTCGACATCACTAATTACTGCGATCAAAGTATCGTCGACGTGTAAGAGAACACACTAAGAAAGTGCATCTGTCTTTATAATTTATGTCCAGCAGACCGTGTGTGTGTGTGTGTGTGTGTGCTGTTCATAAGCTTCATCCAGCTGAAGTTGCTCCAGTGGGACAGTCATGAGGGGAGGGGCCTCTCCAGCACACTAGTCTGTGTTAAATGGAGTAAAGTTTTCCACTGGGCTGGCCCGTCTGACACACTCCCTAAAGATCTACACAGTGGGAGCAGAAACGGACTTCTCTCTTTCTCAAATAGTTTTCCAGCTGGTGTTTGTGGGTAATCCCTGTTGTCATGGTAACGGAGAGGTGGAAACAAAAGGGATATTAGTGTCCTCCTAGCTAATTAGATTTAAGACAAAGTTCCCCCTGCAGCACAGTCTTAATCATTTCATGAGTTTAATCGAGGACAAAATGAATGAATGAATGAATAAGTGATGTAACAGACTGTTCAAAACAAGACTGCAGCTCCGTGAGGATGTACGAGCGGCGCTTTGAGCTCAATGCTAACGCTAACATGCTAACAATGTGCTGATGTTTTAGTGGGTAGCGTAAGTGTGTTAGCATGCTGACGTTTGTGAACGAGAACACCAAGTTTACTATATCTGGAATACGCTGTAAAGTGCTACAACAGGGCTGCAGACTTTAAACGGTCATTGCATGGTTAGTGTTTTGATAAAACTAACACGAGGAGGAAATGGCCGTTTAATTATTATCATTACGAATAAATATTAACTTTTCTGCACGGATGCAAATGTGGGAATGGTAAAAAGAAAAACACACACAGGGCAACATTCTTTTACAGGATATGGCTGGAAAAATGTTGTATTGTTTCATTTCCCGTCTTCTAAAACAGTCGGTCGGTGTTAAATATTCCACCTTGTTGATCTAATAGCCTTGCAGAGAGGAAAACTCTTGGTACATATGATGGCACAGCAATAACTGGGAACTGGGACTGCTCATGTTCACAGCCTTATCACAGATGTATCATCCGTCCTAACAGATCTGTGATCTGTTAATGACGGGGAGGGTTCAAGGGCTGATCATACGTGATCACTTCATACCAGGAAAAGTGAAGGCCAGAAGTTTGAAGCTGTGTTTTGCTAAAAGTCTGTGTTTTTCCACTGACAATGGGGGAGGGGGGGGGAACTGTATCTACATCCAATAATAACTCCACACACTCATCATTTCTGTCTGTGGGTGATTTTGGAGATTGTTTGTGGGATGTTTCCTTGTGACTCATCAGGGCTTGGCGAAAAACCAAAACAGACTTTGTGACCGTGTGTTTACATGGGAAACAATGGCAGGCCGGTGATTGTCCCATAACCTTTTTGGAAGATGTTCAGGCTAGTGCGTGTCGTGTTTGATTCCGTACAATCGTACCGTATGACTTAAGAGCGCTCATGTATGAAGAGATTATCGGGTTGCAAAAATGAAAAATATCCAAGAAGGGACGTGCTGCTGCCAGAGTCGCATCCTACCTGAAGTTACTCTTAGAGTAAGCATTGGGAGAACTGCAGCTGAGCATTGTGGGTCCCCCGGTGTTATCTGAGGCTACATACCAAGTGTGTAGAGTCACTGAGTCCCGGGAGAATCCCAGTGTCAGCCTCCTTCCTGATGTAGTGCTGCCAACACAATAACTCTCCATCCTTTCTCCTCCCAACACAACTCTCTGTGCGGTGCCCTAAAGTGTTGGTAACCTGATATGCAGCTGTCTGAGTCATTGTGCGTGTGATGCATTGAGTTATTCATCTCACTGTGCTGTACTTCAGTGGTGTGCAGCACGACGATCGAAGGATTCTAGTGTTCGCTTTGTCCTTCGACATAAAAACGTTTTCCTAATAGAAGTTCAGTTCAAGTTCTTTAATGTTCAGTTGGTAATCGAGTCTTGCTGTATCTGATGCTGAGTCTGCAGGAATGCTGCCAGAATAATATCTCACAGAATGATGCAGCTTACATCGTGTACTACATTCCTTTAGCTACATGGTGTTACTCTGGAGACGGTACAGAGAACATTACTTTACCAAACATGGTCAGAGTTGCACATTTTATTTGATTTATTATTTGGTACTGAGCTCGCTTAGGGCGGCAGAAGCTCAGTGTGTTGGGAGCTGGTGAGTTGTCCAGGTTATGTGTGTGTGTGTGTGTGTAAAAATAACAAGTGATAAAATTGCATTTTCCTGCTCGGGGATCAATAAAGTTTTTATTCTTCTACTAAAACAAAAGTCCTGTAATAATAACTCCTCATAAGGGTTGCACTATTGGTTTAGTTTGTATTTCTGTTGTTCAGTAATTGCAGTTATACCAATAGATGTTTGTTATTCAGCAAACTCTCTGCTAGAAATGGGGTGGACAAAATAATAGAAACATCTGGTGTTTCAAATATTTGGACGATTTATTGTGATTTTGTAAAATATTTGTGTCGGAGCATAAATAAGCCACGCTTTGAGCCTTGTAGGTGTTTGGCTGCACACCAAGACGGACACATGAACCGAACCACAAGCAATAACAAACACTTTGTAATCCGACAGGGAAAGGTTACTGCACTCGTATAACAAGAGTTCAGTGTTTGTTTAAAGATCCCACGCAGACGGACTCTTTGCAACGTTTAGTTTCACTTGTCGTTGAAATATCTCCGGAGTTACCAGAAGATGTGAGAGTGTTACAGTTCAGGCCTGCAGCCACACAGCTGTCTTTATTCACAGCGTGGCCGTGACCAGTTTGATTCATTAGTGTTTGTCTTTCTACTTAATCGTTAAAATGTTAATTATTATTAAATGTCTCTGGAAATGTGGTAATTAAGATTCCACGAGGGATAATGACTCAGTGTCGGATACACACGGCATGTGTACGTCTCAGCTTTTCCACATTTGTTTCTTGACAACTGGATAATAAAGAGATGTCCGAGTTTCAACGCCTCAAATCCCCCGGGTTCATCTGTCTGAGGCTCGTACGCCAGCGGAAGACCGTGTATGACGGGCAGGTAGCTTCTGTGCGGTGTTCACTGTGCGCTGGCTGCTGGGATGCGTTTGTTTGTCTGAGCAGGGAAGGGTTTGTTGGCTCTGGGTGGTGACCTGCGACGGGCCCCTTTTGTAAATGTGATGTCACTTGAGTGCACATACAGAATTTCCTTTCTGTGTAGTCTGTAACCCGATCACTGATGTTAGCTGAGCCAGGAGTGTTCTATTAAATCAGGCAGAGAAAGTCCAGTATCTGACGTGGATACAGATCTATTCCTGCGTTTAACGGTGTTTGTTCCCCCAACAGATTCATTGGGTCAACCAAGATCTCTCTGAAAGACCTCGCCTCAGGTCAAATGAGATCACTACCATCCAAAAATGTTCCTCTGGTCAACGAAAGTGGACAGAGTATTGGAGTGAGTGTCTTTCTTCATGAATAAAAAACATACAGGCAAAGGGATGAATGAAATAACAGACGAGCCAATCATTTCCTTCCAGGGTTCAATCAACCTCGTGATTGGCTATGATCCTCCAGCCAACGCTGCGCCGAACCTCAATGATCCTCAAGCCGGAGATACCACAGTGGACGCCGGTGTGTTTCATTTAGTTTTTATACGTGATGCAGGAAATGTTTACTGGAAGCGTTACAGGTATTTGATCGTCTTGTTTTTCTGCTCATGAGGTGGAGGTGGTGGTGAGGAAGGGGACGAGACTCTACCAGATGGTGCAGCGGTCGCCTCGTCCCCTGGTCAGTCCGTTAACCTCCGCCAGAAGCTGGCCAGAGCACAGAGTCGCCACCGACTAGTGAATAAACCTCAGGACTTCCAGGTGAGCGTCAGTGTTTCTGCTAAAGAGCGACCAGCCGGCGATTTCAAAACTGAAATAACGTTTCTATGGCATGAACTACAGGACGTTGTGCACTAAAGAATAAAGATCTAAAGATATATTTATTGTCTCTTGCTTTGATGCTTTGCGTCCTTCAGATTCGCGTCCGAATCCTCGAGGCCCGTCAGTTGTCCGGCAACAACGTCAAACCAGTGGTGAAGGTTAACGTGTGCGATCAGACGCACAGGACGAGGATCAAGAGGGGAAACAACCCCTTCTTTGACGAGGTACTCTCACTGCACACAGACGACGACACAGGTTTAAGTTGTGCTGGGGAGTTCCACTTTTAATGTTTTTACTTTTGTACCTTCGCAGATATTCTTCTACAATGTCCACATGCTACCATCGGATCTGTTTGATAAGCACATCAGCTTCCGGGTCAGTACATCTATTGTGAGTCCCTAAACTCTGTCGACGTGTACACACATATACAAACTGAGTTCTCTTCTCTGCAGGTGTATAACTCGTATTCTCTGCGGGCCGACAGTCTCATGGGAGAGTTCAAGGTGCCTGGTCTTTATTTCATCTTCACATATTTGTTAATGAGTAAAAGAATGTGTTTGATGTCTGACTGATGTGGTTTTGTTCTCGCTCACAGCTGGACGTTGGCTACGTGTACGACGAACCAGGTGAGTTTGTCACAAACCACAGATTTGTGTGTCATTTACATTTGTTCAGACGAGGCTGCTGTTTGGCTTGTGGACATCAGATAGAGAGAGAGAGAGAGAGAGAGGAGAGAGAGGGAGAGATCATCTCCGCCAGGCGTAACTCCTGGACCCATCGGCCTAATATTTACTGTGCACATTTATTAGTGTCTGGTCAAAGCCCTCTCATGGTTCAGGTGATGGACGATGTTTTGTGTGTGTGTGTGTGTGTGTGTGTGTCTCCTGTTAACAGCCCACTGTGTCATGAGGAAGTGGCTCCTGTTGAATGAACCAGATGACTCGAGCTCCGGCGCTAAAGGCTACCTCAAAGTCAGCCTCTTCGTAGTCGGGGCCGGAGATGAGCCGCCGGTACGACTTGACACGCTCCAGCTCTCCGATGGCTGGCTGCTTCCTCTTTCCTCTCTTCACATGTAAATGTGGTGGCCGCGCCCCTTGTTCTCGTTCATGAACGCTGTTCTGTTGTTTCTATCTCGCGTGCTGCAGGTGGAGAAGAGCGACTCAAATGACGATCAGGATGACATCGAGAGTAATCTGCTGCTGCCGGCCGGTGTGACGCTGCGGTGGGCCACGCTGTCTCTGAAGGTGTTCAGAGCGGAGGACTGTTCCTCAGAGTAAGCTGTGGTCATTATTTTATACATGTGACAAAGCGGCGTCATCTGTGCTGTCATACCCAATTTAAAAATGACCCCAACATGCCGTCATGGAGAAAAGCAAGAGGAGTATGTTACGTACTGTTCACCACGCTATGATTAAATGTTCTCTCACTTCAGTGGACGATGCTTTCGTCCAGACCATGAAGGAAATCTTTGGAGGAGATGAAAACAAGAAGAACCTGGTGGATCCCTTCTTAGAGGCTCGCTTTGCTGGCAAAAAGGTTCCTGATCCTGTTTCCTCTCCTCCTTCCGACGCAGTGGATAAAACATGGATGTTGTGTAACACGCGCTGATGTGTGCTTTCCTCTCTCTCCAGCTGTGCACTCAGATCATTGAGAAGAATGCAAACCCCGAGTGGAACCAAGCGCTCAACCTGCAAGTGAAGGTAAAATGTTCTGACTCTGCACAAAAGTAAGAAATATTAGAAATTCTGAATGAATTTCAGTCATTTTAACGGCTTCTTGTGTTTCCTGTAGTTCCCCTCGATGTGCGAGCGAGTCAAACTGACGGTCTTTGATTGGTAAGTGAAACAAGATCACAATTTATATTTAAGAGATTGTAGCCTGTTATTCTTTTCGTGTGTGTGTGTTGTCACCAACCACATGAGAATAATGTATGACTCAGGCTGTGCAGGCCCCTCCCTTCCCCCTCAGTGCTCTGAGATCCTGTTGGCACAGTCTCGCTGCTAATTTTCATGTTTCTGAGCGAGTGACTGGTCCGATAACTAGGGTCCAGGAAGGCTGAAGGGGAAATAAGTGCAAGAGGAAAGAAAACTGTGTGTGCCTCCCCAGAAGGTGTTGAACTCGCTCGGGTCCCAGAGCCAATAAATGCCTCGTTGAAACCATGGAGACATAACAATGCCCCTACATGAAATGTGCATGATATTTAACAGTTGTGTGTGTGTGTGTGTGTGATTGCAGGGACCGTTTGACAGGAAATGATGCTATTGGCACCACATACCTGAACCTGTCCAAGATAGCCTCCTCTGGTGGAGAGATAGAAGGTATGATTTTAAAAAAAACTAAATAAATCTTACAACAAATTTTAGCTGGAAGTAAAGTGCCTGATCAGTCTGGATCCTTTGTGAAGCCCCCGTGTTTTAGTTTCTCTTGTTTGTATTAATGTCTAAATGGTACTTGAATTGTCCTTTTTCTCCTGGTTTAGAGGAACATGCAGTAAATGGGGAAATAACGTCCTTTGAAGGTTCAAATGAGCTCTTTTTTTGCTCTGTGTTGCATGAGATGTGACACGTTAAGCATGTTGCGCTAATTTGCTGTTGAGTATTAATTGTGCGTGTGCATATTGCGATTAAAGCTGTGCTCTGTTTTGACTGTAGTATTAGGATGTCAGTGTGTTTAACCGTTGTTTGCTGCTACCTGCTTACCCAGCATTCACTGTTTCCACCGCAACCCTTCCATCACCACCGCCTGAAATGCCGCCACACTGACATACTAACATTAAAGCTTTGCTCGCTTAGCTTAGCGTGAGTGTAATCGTAAAGAGGTGAAGTCCATCTTCATGTGTCCACAGCGAACACGGGGCAGTCTGAAGTGGGCTTCCTGCCCGTCTTCGGGCCCTGCTACGTCAACCTGTATGGCAGCCCCAGAGAGTTCACCGGCATGCCGGACCCCTACGAGGACCTGAATTATGGCAAGGTAGGGGATACCTTACAGGATATCATCCTTCTCTTTACCTCCCCGTCCTGCAGCCTCTTCGTTATCTCTGCCCAGGAGGTTTTGCCAACAGTTGATGTCAATGTGTCTGCAGGGAGAAGGAGTGGCGTACAGGGGCAGAGTCCTGGTCGAGCTGTCCACTAAGCTGGAGGGGAAAGCGGACAAAGCGGTAGACAGCATCCACAGTGACGACATCCTCGTGGTGCAGGTAACCTGACAGAGTGCGGTTCAGTTTGACGGCACGGTGGTTTCACTCCCCCCCCCCCCCCCCCCCCCCCCCCCCTCTGACGGTACGTTGTACTTCTCTTTCCTACACCAGAAGTACCAGAGGAGGAGGAAGTACAGTCTGTGCGCGGTCTTCCACAGCGCCTCCATGTTACAGGAACCAGGGGAGCCCATCCAGTTTGAGGTCAGCATCGGTAACTACGGCAACAAATTGGACACCACCTGCAAACCGCTGGCCTCCACCACTCAGTACAGCTGTGCTGTGTTTGACGGTGAGCGAGGAAGCTTCTATCCTCATCGCATTTCAAGCTGCCGTCTTTGCAAGATGGTTTTATTAAGTGGTGTGTAATCTTTCTCCAGGTAACCACTACTATTACCTGCCCTGGGCGGACACGAAGCCGGTGGTTGTGGTGCTTTCATTCTGGGAGGACATCAGCCACCGCCTGGACTCTGTCAACATCATCCTCTACATTACTCACCGCCTGGTAACACGGCTTTATCCTGTCATCGACAAATACTTTATGATTTATTGTCATTAAAGCGTACTTTACCTGTGTGTGTGTGTGTACGTGTGTGTGTGTGTATGTGCGTGTACCTGTGTGAGTCACAGGAGCGTGATCCTCACCCCGATTGTGTTGTTGTTGCAGCAATCCAACCTGGAGCTTTTTAAAACTGCCATCTTGTCGAAAGTCTCCGACGACCAACTGGTGGAGGTGTGGCTGAAGTTGCTCAATCAGCTGATTGAAGACCTGGAAAGGTAAATAGTGGAAGAAGAATACAGCAGGATAATTTCTGTTTCTTTTTTTTAATGCATTGAACGTCAGATGAGCCCAAGAGAGTCGGATAACAAGGAAGTGAAATGTGTCCCATTCTTGCCATGAATCTACGAGGACAAACACTTCTGTCTCTGCTCTCCTCCAGCTTCCCAACACCAGAGCTGGAGGGCCGCTCCAACCTGACATCTCTGGACTTCCAAATCAAGAAGCTGCGAGACAGCACTTTGAAGACCATCATTGACGGAGCCAGACGCATGAGAGAGGAGGCCAGAGAGATCGCTGACACTCTGCC